>NW_010519832.1:41802-54175 GCF_000687285.1 Phaethon lepturus
TTGCTTCTTTAAGGCGAAGTGTTGTCCCAGTGAAATACCACCCTCCTTTTTGCTAGAAACAGGCAACATTCAAAACTTCAGAAAAATACTACTATTTACTGAGACTATAATAGGCATAGTTTCTTACCGACACAATTGCTGTGATGTTAGCAGGCTTCCCTGTCCTCTCAATTACAAGACGTATAACAGTTGTACTTGTTTCATTAACTATAAATTCTGTTTGTCCACTGAACTTCACTTCTGTTTCTCCAGATGTGAAATGAATGAGCAATGCTAAAAGCAAATGAACTAGGAAAGAAGCACAGGGCATCCCTATAGAAAAAAAAAAAAAAAGAATATTTAAAAATAAATTGTGGATATAAAATACCTAAAACATTCCTGGGTGACCTTACCAATCCAGCCACCCTTTCTCAACCCTTCAAATACTGTGATCACCTTGTAAGCTTCAGAAAGAAGACGAAAACATGCACAGGTCCCAGCTATAATCAAGTCAGATAATGTAATTATCATCTACATCTAATGCTACTGTCATAATTTTCATCTAGTAATTTTCTAGACAGTATTTACCAACTTTATTCAAGTGGAGGAGTAAGGAACTTCTTTTAAGAAAAAACCAAGCACATTGCCACAAATGTTTTCATTTCCAACCAACAAAAAAAAATAGCTTAAAGGCTGAGAGTTATATTTCCACTTTTTTTACTCTCTGGATTCTCTTTAGAAATAAACTGAAGTGGCAGGGAAGGTTAAGGGTTGGATATTTGCAGTCATCTCATAGACCATCTTATGGACCATGAAGTGTTCGTAAACATTTGCATATTTACTTCAGACTCTTTTCAGTGCTTCTCTTATCCTGTGATTCTGTCATGTTTTCTTGTCATGGAGAATCACTGTGGCACATCTCAATGCCACTATTAGCTTTACACAGCCAGACCTTTATTTTTATTTGTCTCTGGGCAATGTCTAGTTTTCTTTTCTGTTGGGATAAGACAACTTAAAAGTAAGGTGGTTTATTTCTTTTACAGCAGAGCACAGTTATGTAATGTAAAATACATGGTTAAGTTCCAGTGAAGTTATCAGGTGTTGGTACTGTGGAAGATGCATTTTTAAGAGGCTCTGGCACAACAAACTGGAAACAGCTGCTATGTTATGCAGGGTCTTATACCATACAGTGCTGACTAGAACAGAGAACTTGGATGCTGGATGGAGTAGATTTCTGTCATAAGGATCTGAGCAACTTTTGAACAAATCAAGAGAACACAGTTGTGCTCTAAACACAAAAAAGTATTACAGCATGGATCTCCAATGGAGTTAGTTCTTTCAGCGAGCTTATTTTAATCTGTAGTCACTATTTTGTGATGTTACTTTTAAAATTTTCTCTACAAAATATAAAAACAATATTGTGTAATTACATGTCTAAATAAAATGTCACCTTGTTTAAAATTATACTTCCAAGTTCTATGTTTATCAGACAAATCCAGTCAATCACAGTTGGATAAACTGTGCAGAACATATTACATTAATATTTGCATATCAATAATATTTAAGCTCAGACATGTTTGCAAAGCACTTGTTTTCATGATTTATGAGTGACAGTAAATTAATATTTAGGCATAAATGATCACTGAAACATAAAATGTCATGTGCATATTGAAACCTATTTTTGTAAAGTGTGTGCCAAATTTGTAATCAGAATACACTTGAGGTCCAGCGCAGATTCTGAGTGTTTTATGTACGCAGTCAGGTAGCTTTAATCTAGCACTGAACAGAGAATAAGACAGCCTTCCAAACACTAAAATTAACACAGCTTCAGAAAGACATCAACATTTTGATTTATCTTACAATAAATTCTGTTTGGGCAAGGGCTAATTTTACGTTGTGAGGACTTAAAATAGACTGCTTTGAGGCAAGTTAAAGATCAAAAATTGTCCACAGACATGACATACTAAATAACTATAAGTTGTAAGAACAGTCAAGTAAACTATCAGTGTCTCAGAATTCCTACAAGCAAAGACTGGTGGGATGACAAAATTAG
This sequence comes from Phaethon lepturus, assembly GCF_000687285.1. Lineage (NCBI taxonomy): Eukaryota > Metazoa > Chordata > Aves > Phaethontiformes > Phaethontidae > Phaethon > Phaethon lepturus. The sequence continues at coordinate 43,835 of NW_010519832.1, forward strand.
CCAATTTTAATTACTTGTACTAAAATCTCACATTACAGAGGGAATAGGTGAGCAATGAAAGTTAAGTGCAGAAAATCAGGACCAACCACTATCCCTATGAAAACACCTATCCATTTTACAACCTATTTGAACAGTGTTCCATTATTGCCAGCAAAAATGTCACACTAAAATAATTTTGCTGCAGAACTTCACACTGCTACTAAACTTTTATTACCATGAACACAGTCCTTCGAGATATCCATGGCTCTTATGAAGAATTCAGGACTTTCAGGAACAATGCTTTATTCCTACATTTCTATCTATCTAGTAAACCCAGTGCAGAAAAAGATTACAGTAGGAAACAAAGTTATTTTATATATATATGTATAAAAAAATCCCCTGGGATTTAAAATTCTTAGCATTTCAAAAGTTGACTTGTATTCACTTGCAAGATTTTTTTTTGTTGTTTTTTATGTGGAACTGCACTGCAAAATACAAACCTTCAAGCTCGAAAGAGAACAGTTGTCTAACCTTTGTAAACTCTGAGACAATTACACTGTCTGCAGATGCAGGCATCACCCATACTAAACTGAAGAATTTGTTGACCTTTTAGCTTCAGCTGTTACCTTGTCATAGACTTCACAAATATCTTCCCACGGTACATGCTTCTAGTAAGTAATACTGAAAACATGATCCTTGAGGGCAAGATTACAAAGTTTAGAATTACTTGAATTCTATTACTTCTAGTAGAGAGCATTCTAAAACTATAGGATTACTCCTGTGGAACAAGAGAGGTTTCACAATCATACCATCAATTATTTAGCTGGTGTGTATTCTTCCTTGTTACATTATTTGTACTAAGATTTACTTTGCATAGCCTGCCAAAAGTAGTTTTTACTCTGCTTATATAAATTCAACTTTGAAAATCATTATTATTTTTTTAAATTGATGTAATATAGTAAAACCAATATAAATCAAGACTTAGAGAATGCAGAACAAAATTATTTAAATAGCCGAAAAGGTATCATAGGTCACAATATTTTACTTTGTTAAATATTAACTCACTTTGTACACTAAATTTCTACATAAATTTATATGGGAACGGAATTTGTTTCTTATTAACTACATTGCATAAAGTTCAGTAGAAGCCTTTGCAAGATCAGGGATTAAAACATAACTCTTCCTCACCCCAGTATATCACTGGGGTTTTTTGGGGGTTTTTTTCCCCTCCAAATGAAGCTGAAACTCCAGTCCTTGCTCACTGTTAATTTTTGACAGATTATGAATTTGTCAAAATTATTATATTATTATATTATTATTCAATGATTATGAATCAAGTACTCCTCTCTGCTTCAGCTAAATATTACTGAGTTCAGTTCTGTTAATCCAGGATATTCAGTCAGGCTTTAAAATAGGTTTATGAGCCAAAGTAATTTAAAATTTTTTGAAACAACAAGCAGTGGGATATTATACATCTTCAGAGTATGTGCAAGTCAATGGACCAACTATTCTGTTACTATGTGCTGACTAAAGACATTTCAAATAATGATTTGTAGATTCAGTGGTAGTTTAAAGCAATGCTACATACTGAGGCCTAGATGATGTCTGTGAGGTGTTTATAGTAAAAGTTTCTGGTATTAAAAACAAAAGAAAGGACCTCTCAAAAAATTACCTAGACATTTTAATGGTATTAAAGAATCTTAAAAGTCTAAGTGTCACATTCTTCAACCATATAATTAAAAAAAATAGGGAACTATAACTCAGAATTCTGAGTCACGATCCCTAATTAACATTATCTTTTGCTCTGCATTTTATAGCACTTTCTAAAGTCCGTTTGTGTTTTCCCTGAAAATGCAGAATCCTAGTGCAGAGCCCAGCAGAGCATACGCTGATTCCGGGCAGTACTTTCCACAGTAACGTCAGAAATTACGCGAGGAATACCGTTTCAACCTATTGCCCAGCTGGAGCCAAGCAGAGGTAGACTTACGAAACTGGCATCTCCCATAACCGACGATCACCAGGATTAGCTTACTTTTTCTGCTCAGTTTCTGGAACAAATTTGAGATAAAGATTTTAAAGTTGATAAACAATGAGTGGTCTTTTCTGCAGATTTTTACACTGGTTTCTGTGCTTAATGAATCAAAACCTTTAAGAATGAAAAGGCGTCCTGGCTGTTTTCACTGAAGGGTGAGGGAACCCATGGACCAGTGGCACATGGAGAGATCAAGAAGGGAAATTAAAGGCCTGTGAAAGATTCCAAATATTCGAAGGGTTAAATACCTGACAATCACTAGTTAAGACCTTAAACACGTAACTTCTTGCCTGACAAGATTAAACTGACCTTGAGCAAGTTCGTTAGGCTTCCTGATAACAGGAACTCAGGACATTTGGGCCACGATAAGCACCAAAGAACTTGTTTAAACTGACCCCCTTGCACCATCCTAAGGCCGAAAGACCGAGGAGCTAATTCGATGACTAGATATGGACAAAGGAAGCCCCAAGTTCAACTAGCGGACTGCGTGAGGAAGGCTATGGACGACCATCTGAGGGTGAAAAGACCCTAACCCTAATTTTACTGTGCGTGCTCACACTATGTAAATGAATTCCGGGGACTCATCACTGTAAGACTGTCCTTCTCAGGGGATCTGATGGATACGTGTGATTTTTCTGTATATGATGTGCTTTACTAACCCGCCGGAGCACTCGTGGTGGAGCGATCCCCAGCGCTGCCATAAGGAATGCCCACCTTCTAAAGCTTCAAACTAAGTGTTAGTTAGTGTTGTCAGTATCAATATGAAATGAAACGAGCGTAAAATGGCAGATATGGAATTGAGAACGGCAAAGGAAAAGGGGATTTCACTACAGAAGCAGCAGGTGGATCAAGGGATGAAGCAGCCTCTGCCTCAGGCGTGCCGCCGCTCCAGTAGAAGACACAAGCAGGTATGGCGACGCAGCACCTCTCCCACCCAGCACCGCTCATCCTCACACGACTCGCTGCGGGCTTCTACGGCCCGCGGACACGGCGCAGCAGCGCGAGCGCCAGGCCCAGCACACTTTTCACTGCCTGCCCTTGTCTGCTCCCCTGACCACGCACACCCAGCCAGGCAGAACACCGGGAGAACTGGCACGCCCGGTACTTTGCACTGAGTGCAGCACTACAGCTACCAATGGTTGCCGGAGAGAAGTCTATTCACGGCAGAGATGCCAGCACCCGGCAGCATCTTTGGCTGAATACAATGGGGGAGAGATCCATGTCCTCTTTCATATGTAAAGAGGAGATTCTCTGTAGTATACAGGAACAGCACGGAGCAAGAAGTTTCACAAGGTCATTTCCCTTGCTGCACCTGTTGTAGAAACGTATTAAAAACCTGTGTATTTTCAGCCTTTTTATTTTAGGCATTCTCAGAACCACTGAAGTTTACACCAGGTATTGGAGAACAACCTAGGAAAGCGTCAGGAATTATAAAAAAACGTTAATTTACTAAATTGCTTCTTTTTATGTTGTCATGGTCCCAAATTAAGAGAGAAACATTTCATTTCAGGCTGGGGTTCTCTTTGCCTCAAAGTTCCCAATATACAAAGGGGGGAACAACAGCTGTGGCTGCAAAGCCTCGCCTTTGGATAGTGGGTATTACCCAAGCCTGCGCTGATCGCTGTTGTTTCTTTTTTGGTTCGGGCTTTTTTGTGTAGATGTGGGATAAGTCAGTCTCTCACTCTAATAGAGACTGCAAAAGAGAGTGTTCCACAGGTACTATTTCAAAATACTATCTTCCTATATCCCTTTTTTGCCTTCAACCTGCTTCAAGGTAGGTAAAGCATAAGAATTACAAGAAGTCACAACAGGTACTGCTTTGTCTGCACCCCCAGACTGCATTACCAGTTGCAGCATTTGGGGCAAGAGCCCGTCTCACCAATTTCCATGCACGTTATTCACTGTCACTGGATGCCTTTGCTTCCAGTTCTGCTCTAGGGTTTCCTGTCTTCCTCTTTACCATACAGACATCCCAAGTATCTGCCCACCATCCCCCCTCTTACTACTAACATTGGAATGTGCTAGCCAAAGCATAAGTGGGACTACTAGCTGCTGAAAATCCTTCGATCAGCTTTCATTGTCCTGAAGTTTTGGGGCTCCGCTGTTTGCTTACCTACTCACCACTGCTGCTCCGACAGAACAGCACAACTCAGGTGCCAAGAAGGTGTATCTGCATTGGAGATTAATGACACTGACATCAGTCAACCATTCTCCTGGCCATATGCCTTCTAACAGTTGTAATATTTTAAGAAATCTTACTAGCTATGACTGTACGTATCACTGGGAATGACCAATTTAATGTAACCTGAACTACATCTCCATAGGAAAATTCTTGCTCATTCAATCATGTTCCCTTGAAAAAGGCACGCACCCTTCAACACAGACATCTTATCCTAAAGAAGAAATGCCTGTCATTGTATTTATATTTACTAGTCGGAAAGGTTAATCACTGATCACAGCCAGGAACCAATACAGAAAGTGTTAATTCTGCAAGCCGAGGCCAAGACAGAGGCCTGACGAGAAATCCAGATCATCTCACCCTGTTATTAGAGGCCACCGAGACGTGAAAAGTGTAATAAGCCCAGAGTACCCCTTTGCAAGTTCTCTGGCAGCTTCTTTTCACTTCCCCAGCATTTGACTGGATCTAAACTATATCCTTAAATTGTAAGTTCTAAAGCATGTAATCATCACTGGAGGACCAGGTTTTATCCCTTAAGCCAGGTAATGCTAAAGGCTTTCTGAGGTAACCGCCTGCTCTGCCTGTTCTCATTCTCAGCAGGGAATAAAGGGCAAAACTCTCAAGCAGTGCTAAACCCACTATTTCTGTTTGCCAGCAGCAAGCAGAGGGGACATGAGCCTCTTCTACAAACATCTGCAGTTGCCTTATAATTTGCTGGCCAAATAGGGAGCCAGACAATAATTTTGCCTAGCTGTAAAATCCAGATTATTTTTACCCAGCGTACCTCCAGTGAAACGACTTGGAGCTATTAAGGTTACTTTATATTTAGAACAGAGATCAGAGTCTAATGTAAACAAACTTTGGCTGAAATCTCCTAATTAACAATGTTAAGAAATACACCAGTTGGAATCTGAACTTGCCCTAATTTGTACCAACAAGACAACATTTCAGCTGCAGAAGTTCTAATTTATCTCATGCAATTGATGAGAATCTACTCATAGCTCTAATTATATTCTGTAAAAAACTCAAGATATTATTTTGCAATAGTTCCACTTAGCATGTAGTATAGGTTTAAGCAAAAGGTAAATCAAGTTTCAGCTCCACACTGAAAATCCTTTTCCATCTATATGGTTCTAATGAAAACAGCAGACAGCTTTCACTAATAGAAATTATTTTACTGTGTTTTCCAGAACCAAGGTCTAGCTTTTTACCTAGACATTTTGCTCCAAGTAGGGCTTGAGACACTATAAGCACTCATACTCTCTTTCAAAAGGTTTCTTGCACAAAAAGCAAGTAGATTAAAAAAACAAAAAACAAAAAACCAAACCCAAACCAAACAACCCAGCCATGAAGATGCTTGGCACTCCCAGCTCATGGTTATTGTAGAAGTAATTACACGACTGAGCCTGCCATAGGATCAGTCTCTTACCCACACAGAACCAGAAATCCAGCTGAGGAAGGTCTGCGGGCTTCAGTGAGGAACACCCATTTATTCTACTTCAGTAAAGATCTGAAGTCTCACAATTATTTCCGTTTGTATCTCTACTTTGGAGGTTTCTTACTTCCTTTGGAGGTTTCTCAACTTCTTTACTTCATGTATTTTTAGAACATGTGAGCTGGGGACAAAATTACCACAGCTTCAAATACTTAGTACTTGTCCTGAATGAAGTACTATGGCCTGAATCAATAGCATATATCAGGAAAAAGTAATTATGGGCTTCTGCATGATAGTGCTTATTTTTCTCATACTTAAGACTAAAAACATAACAACCTGTTTTGCAATAGTGCTTCACAGATAGTAATCTTGCAAGAAAAATAATCTGTAAGATATAGACAGTAAATTACAGACTCATGGTGGTGATCAGATGGCATTATTTCAAGTATATTGACAGAATAATTATTGCTATCCACAGTGGATTCTTACAAGTTAGTAAGTGTGTGAGCCAAACAGAATTTTAATGTGTTGCCTAATTATTAGAATAATTGTATCAGTGAGCTACTCTTGAGTTTACAAAAGTGTATTGTTAAACATGAAAATTTGCATTAACTAAATTTAAGATGTATATCAAAACAAGATTCATCAGTTAAACATATTCATTTTTTATTAGATTGCGGCAAACAATGTTGGTTTTATTACAGATGTGCAGCTTACAAAGTCCTCCCAAAGACTTCTTTGTGTAGAAGTAAAAATATGTTTGTATCATTTTTGAGAAGATGATTAGCATGGGGCCCTCACTCTAATCTATACTGTGAATTAATCTCTCAAATCTGGCCAATCCGTTTTTAAATAAAACACATTATAAAGTGTTTATGTGGTGACGAGAACTCCACAAGCAAAATTTGTTTGGGTTCAAAGACTACTCACACTACCTTTACCATGTACTGTGCTTTCCTTGGCTTTCTAAACCTTTTAACCTATGCCGCAATTTAATAACCACTATTTAATAATTATAATCATTCCCTTATTAACTGGGTATTTCTTTTCGTTCTTCTAAGGCACCCTGTAGTTCAAGACAAGGAAATCTCTTTGTTGATTAGTTATTTAAGACCAGCAACAATAACTATGCTGGAAAGAAAGGTGCTTTGAGAGGATTACAGAGCTAGTTCTCAACAGCACCAAGCCGAGAGCAGCAAATTACAAACCCAAGTACTTCATTGCATGTAACCAAATTGGCTGGTTGAAATGCTAATTGCCTTTCAGCAAAGCTAAAGGCAGACAGGGGACCCTGTGCGTCAGAGAATGACATGCATTTTTTACCCCACTTCTGCACCATTGTCTTCCTGAGAATTATTCAAAATCTATTCATAAAGGTAGCTCTTTCCTAACCTTAAAAATGTGGGAAATTTCTAAAGCTCTGACCAATACCTCAGATCTGTTGGTCTGCCAAACCCATAACAGATGGCTGAATTAAGGCCATGTTAAATCCTTAATGAAGCAAAGCTTGCAACAATTCAGAGCAGTAACATATTGGCCCAGTCCAGGATAAGTGACTGAGAGGACTAAGTTTCTTTTGCCGTCTGAAAATGAGAATCATAACTGTACTCTAACTAATAAATCTACACTAGATACAAAATGAGATAACCAAACAAAAATCTCTTGGTATATAAAAGGATATTGCTGTAACACTCTAGCGGAAATCTTGTCTTCAACTTGCTAAAAAACCCACAAACACAAAGGCTGCGAAGAACATGGAAAGCATCTTCTCTGTTGTTTAATTCTGTCAGAGAAATTTGGCCTGTCAAATAAGCCTGCTTAAATAAAGTGCAACTTTATCTTAACAGCAGCCTTGGTTTGGACTTAAAGATTACTTCAGTAAAAGGAATTTAAACAACTTCAACTAGTGTTATACGAAAAATTCATAAGCCAATATATGAAAAAATGCTTTTCATCTTTTAAGTGTATTTCAGAATTCCTCGTTTCTAAATTCTTTCTGCAAACAGCCACAAGTTCTCATGTATGGAGTGAACTCAATCTTAGAAATGTTCATTGACACAAAGTATGTTCCAGTGAGATTATTCACTGAAAGAGTGACATAGGCAAGTGAGGCTTTGCAGAAATAGTATAATTGGCGATTCAATAACTTTTTTTCAGATTAAAAGAAGTTACAGTAAGATAACTGGCCTCTAACATTGATTCCTCCTGTCAACCCTTTTTTTCAAGGTAACAGTTATATGTCCTATTAGACAGACATAATTCTTGGATGTCTGGAACTACAACAAATGCCTACAATTGACAGCAATGGTTCTGTAAACTTTGATTTGATGATGGAGACGTTATATAGCATCTGAGTCCTAATACACATTGAAAGAAGTATTCAGATACTATGTATGCTCATTTCTAGTAGGGAAAAGTGTTATATTCACCATTACGTTGCAATAATGACTATACCTAAATCAGCCAGTCTTGTAGAGCTGCAGCAAAAGCACAATTTCCACAAATGAGTAAAATGAATGAACAGGATTACATATGTAAAAATAGTTATGTATGTGATTATATCTTTAGGACGTCAAGGCCTAATACTCCCTGAGCAAAGAATTTCAGCATATTCCACTTCCTCTTGCCTACCTACATTTTTTAGCTGTATTTCTTAGTGAACATCTAAATTGACCCAATATCAAGAACACACTGGAAGAGGCTGGCCAAGAAAGAAAAAAATCTGACAGCAGAGTTATTCAGCAACAAAATAAAGCTGAATTGCCTCAGATACCCTATCTCAAATAATCGTTAACAGTCAGACATACTACTGTTTTGATGCTTCCAAAAACACCTTAGGCTAAAAAAACAGATGTGGTTGAGACAAGTTTTAATTCTCCCTTTCTTCAAAGTGTGATGCAAAGACATACTTTTCCATCAAGTTTACAATGAAACATTCTAAAATTAAAGTTTTGTTGTGCTTCTACACCATTGCAATGTAATCTTAAAAATACAATTAATTAATAATCACCTCATCGTTATCATGTTTTAATTCTGAACAACTATGGTAGTTGTGTAATAATAGCAAAGGTGATTTGAGGGTCATTAATATTTTTCTCCCAAATTGCCATAAATTATTTGTACGCCATGATTCAGACCCTTACAGGCCTCTGTAATGGTATTCTTCTTTAATGATACACACTAAAGAGCTTCCATAGCTCTTCCAACAGTTCAGTTTCAGTCATCATATTCACATGTTAAAGTAAAATATGCGTGTAAGCATTTGCAGACTTAAGCACTTTTTTTTTTTAATGGAATTCCAAAAGTGCATAAAAAGTAAGTTTAAAGAACAAAATTCCACGTATATTTGAGATTTTAATAACAGGTTATGATTTAGACCTGATTCTGAAAATTTCACTCAAATAAAGCTCACAACAATTTTCAAGGGAAGTATTGCACTGTAGGTTTGAATGCATAAGGATCAATCTCATGCACTAGCATCAACTCTTTAAAACTCATCCAACATTATTTTTCAGCCTTAAAAATGCTGACAGCACAAATAAACTGCCCAGCAGTAGTTCTCACAAAAGCAAGTATCATTTTTCCCATTTATTTCCATGTGACCAGGACAAAAACCACAATTACAAGCTAATAAGCATGTGCTCCCATTATCGATGTTAATTAGTTCACTCAGATGCAAATTTAGTAAATACCATTGATTTCTTCACGTAAAGTTATTATAACACAAAACTGTATTGGAAAGCTAGTAAACCACAAAACTGTATGTTAGAACAAATATTAGTTACAACAACAAATTAGAAATTAAAAATTGTACACCCTTGAAATACGTTAGCTTTTACATTATCAAATATTTGGTCATTTCAATTCTGAACCAAATATGCCACAAATTATTTTATTTCCTCAGGAGTCTGGTTCTCCATTCCACATGGAAACGCTGAATACATTTAGTAGGAGAAAGCCTGTTTTAGGCTTAAGGGACAGACAGACTAAATATAGGACATTCTACCTTCAGTTATTAAACTGCCCTCATGGCAGATTCTTCAAATACTTGTATTAAACTGAAATACTCATTCTAGAAGGTATGTGCGAAGTATCAGAAAAAAGCATTTTCGGCTTTTATATAATGACTAAGTTTTTTTAAAATCACATGTTATTTCACATCTGCACTACAAAGCAATTATAGACTCGTTAAAAAGTAATGATTCACGTTTGGAAAGCAGTTCTGTATACATTTGATCTTAACTTTATCTGGGCTAGTCGGAGTGAATTATGCAATGTCTTATACAGAATCAGCATATCAAAAGCAAGAAGCACAAGCAGTATTTCCAACTGTAATCACTTACGCGTCGTATTTTAATTATTAACATGTTTAAAACTCATTCCTTATCAGATGACCATTTGAAAAATTCATCCTTACTTTTAACTCACTCTCCTTTGCAATACACAATGCATACGCAGCTCCTCCACTTCTTTTATTTTCACCGAATTGAAAGGGTCAAATTAACGTTTCGTGCATTTTTGAGAGCTAAAAATTGCCAGCTAGGACACTTCAGACCTAGCTGCATCCCCTGAGAATAGGAGTTTCCACTGGAAAGACTGCTGCCTCCACCTGCCCCGCTCTGCAGAGCGGAAAGAGGAGCCGGTGCAACAACGGAAACCTTAGCGGACTCCTGCCCCCCAGCAGCCGCTCGCCTTCTGCCGCGCGGTAAAACCTCT
>NW_010519832.1:54206-68531 GCF_000687285.1 Phaethon lepturus
CCGCCGCAACAGGTGCTGCTGGACGGGGAACATCTCCGCGGCTCAGACAGGATGCTCCCAAAGCAACTACCACCTCAAACAGGGAGACAACAAACCTACCTAGACCCGGGGACATGGACATCCGCGTCTCCTGGACTCAGCCAGCCGCCCGCACGCTCTCTGTCACTCACGCTTAAGCATTCCCCGCTCCTACTCCTCCCTCCGCTCCGCTCCGCGTCCAGCACTCTCCTCCCTCTCCCGACTCCTGCTGCCTCCCACTGCTGTGGAGATAAAAAGGGGTGGGATGGAAGGCGACAGAAGTTTTTTCAAACCCCAGCAGTTGCGCCTGTGCTGCTGCAGTTGAGAGAGCTATCCCCTCCAGTCACTGCCTCGGCAGTTCGTCACTTAGCGAGGACTGCGCTGTTTTATTGCCGGAGGCAGCAAAACTGGCAGGTTTTACTAAAGGATGATGACAGATTTTGGATTCAAGTCCTCGGCTGCACCGGGACATGCAGCTCATCTTAATTCACAGCTATTCAGTGCTCGTCAGGAAGAAACAATTTCCAACTCTAGACCAAGCATTCTGAACTCAGTGATTTCTCTAATACCCAGTTCACATTTTATGGTCACCACCTCTCCAAGCAAATCCTGAGCCACAGCAGAGGTACAAAGACACAAAGGCAGCACTTGCACCTTGCCAGTGTTGGCCGCCAAACTCCCCAATCCCCCCATGTAACGGTAAACGAGTGTCAAAATTCCCACTTACCTAATAAATGTCGATGCATCTAAGCCCCAAAAACATAGAAAATACTGAATTTTGATGGAATCTCAGATAGTCCCATTTACACAGTCTTCACAATGTTTCCAGAAGCTGTGAGATAGTTACTAGTTCTTAAAAAGTGGAAATGCCACTGCAAATGAATGCAGTTGCAGCACAATTCCATGTAGCTGAACCCAGTCAGATGCATTAGCACTCCCAAACTCCCTGCATCTCTTGTACAAATTGGAACCATTCTATCAATTTTTTCAAAAAGCATCAATTCCAACTCCCAGTACATTCCTAGTCTACAATATTACACAACCACATATCAGGTACTCTGACCTTTCTGGATTGTCATTTTTTTGGTCCCAAATCCTGACTGTTTGTCAAAACAGTACTCCCAAGTAGCTTGAAAAATCATGCCTCTGACACATCTCAGTGCAAAAGCAATGTACAAAAAACATGCATCTAATGTGAAACTTGACAGATGCATTTTTTTAAATCCCATGTTGCTTATTACTACTGAATACACAGAATCTATTGTAAATGCCTCTTTTAATATATACTAGCATATAAATATTTAGAAATAAATCCAAATATAACTCTAGCTTAACCTTAGATATTAATACCCACTGCTTTATTTCACAGATAGTGCATTTACAGAAAGGGAAGAGAGAAATGTTAAGCTCAAAATAGGATTCTGCCCTTAATAAAACCAGGATGATTTTTACAAGTTTTGCTGTAGTTTACTGAGAAGTCATGCATTTCAAATGAGTTTCCTCTGCTTTGTTTTTAGTTTATCTGGAGCATATGGAGAAAGCAAAAGCAATGCTTCAAAGTAGAAAGCATTCCACCTGACATTGCTGTCCAGTCTAACCTAGCCACATAGTAGGATGGCAGGAACTACCTCCAACAGCTGCTTATTTCTCTCCTCTGACTGAACAGCGAGTCCAAATTACTACTTTAGACTACCGCCTAACTTTTGGATAAGGACATTAGGTTAATGTTAGGGAAGACAAATATCTGGATTTACTCTGTATACAGCTACAGATAAATTAATGTTGATAAATAAAAATCTGCAGTATAACAGAGAAAGGCATAGATGATCTAATGCGCATAAGCAAAAGTAGACATTAATAATCAGAATAAACTAGTTCACAAGAGTAAAGGAAACAATCCACTGGAATGACGCACCAGACATTATAATAAAACACCTCTTTTTTAAAAAAAGCGTAACTGTATATTTTCTTCTATAAAGATATGCTGTGCACCTAAAAGGAATTCAGGTAGATGTGCATGGTAATCTGTGTTATATGTCTTACTACTTCTCACAGCAGTCCACCTGGGTTTATTTATTAATACACTTTTTGATCAATCACACAGAATCACAGAATCGTTAAGATTGGAAAAGACCCTTAAGATCATCAAGTCCAACCACCAACCCAACACCCCCATGCCCACTGAACCATGTCGCAAAGTGCCACGTCCACACGTTTTTTGAACACCTCCAGAGATGGTGACTCCACCACCTCCCTGGGCAGCCTGTGCCAATGCTTGACCACTCTCTCAGTAAAGAAATTTTTCCAAATATCCAATCTAAGCCTCCCCTGGTGCAACTTGAGGCCATTTCCTCTCATCCTATCGCTGGTTACTTGGGAGAAGAGGCCAATCCCCACCTCACCCCAACCCCCTTTCAGGTGGTTGCAGAGAGCGATGAGGGCTCCCCTCAGCCTCCTCTTCTCCAGACTGAACATCCCCAGTTCCCTCAGCCGCTCCCCATCAGACTTGTGCTCCAGACCCCTCCCCAGCTCCGTTGCCCTTCTCTGGACACGCTCCAGCACCTCACCGTCCTTCTTGTAGTGAGGGGCCCAACACTGAACACAGGATTCCAGGTGCGGCCTCACCAGTGCCGAGGCCAGGGGCACGATCCCTGCCCTGCTCCTGCTGGCCACACTAGTGCTGGTACAGGCCCACACACCAGTTCCAGTTTTTCTGTACTGAAAAGAGAGCAAGAAGCAGTCCTTCAAAGGCCCATACTATTAGCTGCTGAATTTTGCATTACACAGAAGTTAAAGTATGCGCATGAGAGATAAGTAGCATGTTTTTCAATACCATACCAATATTACTTTCCTATCTCAGCCTCATGATCTAGAGGCCACATTATTTTTCCTCTATGGATCAACAGGTGGAAAGGATACCTGAGGTATAAGATTCTTTTTATCTTTTATTCCATAATGCTGTTTCAGCTTATATAAATTGCTTCATGTTGTCCTTTTGTTGTCCGAACCAGGAAGTTTGGCTCCCACCAACAGCTATCAAGCTGCTCAGTATCAGAGGGGTTGTCTTGATAGTCATCAGTTCTCAATTACAGCAGACCTGAGCACATTAAATGTTGTTAATTACTGAGCTAGAAAACAAAGGAAGAGTGAAAACTCAGACTTGGGCTAATTCACATGGCTACTTTCACAGAGTCTTTCAACAAAACTGCATTCAGATCCAAAGTGATTGTAGCTTTTGCTACTTTCTCACACTAAACATGCGCTATTCCATGTTTTCTCTCAATCCCTGAGGATTTACCGATTACTTTTTCCCATTTTCACCATAACACTCCAGAGACCCATGCTTCCCTTTGTTACACACAAGGATGAGACAGCGCTCCCACGGGATTTTGTCAATGGTGGTCCTCAACCAGCTGGAAGGTTGTTGGTGATTGACATGGGACACTCCATACGCAATTTTAACAACCCAGTGTGCTGCCCACACAGCACTCTCCGCCCTTCCAGACATCAGGGATAAGCAATCAGGCTCGGTATTGGACCTACAATAGATCTGGCATTGCACAGAACTATGCCTCCAGGCCAGCCTTAACTTCTCTTTTCAATAAAAGCAGTAAATAAGGTGTACTAAGTACACCTCTCAATTCTTTGTTTGTTTGGATTTCCTTTGTTTTGAATTCATTGGAACTCTGCAAGTGAAAAATGGCTCTGCTGTGAGTAAACCAATATAGACAGCAGCAGCAATGGAATCAATGGACTCCAGTTTGTTTGTTTGTTTTGAAATCTTGCCTTTTTCCTTTACTGGCATCATCTGAAAGGAAAGACCAGAGAAGAGAGAGTTAGAAGAAGAAACAAATCCCTGAGAAGTAATGCCAGACTTAAAGGAGTAAGAAGAAAAAAATTCAAAGGCCTTCAGAAGGCACTATTTTCTCTTCCTGTTGACATTTTTGTTTCTATTAAAGACGACTTTTGTGTGATCTGAAGGCCATTTGATTTTCAATCACTGGTATCGCAATCTTAACCTACTAATATTAGAAAGCAAAAATAAATGCTGATAATAACATTTTCTGAATATCCATAAATGCCATTAAAATTTAGATTTGTTTTCACCTGTGGAATCCAATCTTCAAAATTCTAGGCATAGCACGCACTTGGATGCCTTTGAGTCCTGCACAGACTTCCACATTGCTCTATCCATCATCTTTTCTGGTACGTCAGGTGAAGCAGATTGAACTACTCAGAATGGGGAATATTAAGCATGTGCATTGCTCTTTCACAGATCAATCCTTAATTAAAATACACCAGACAAAAGTTAACTTTACTTCTTCCCTGTTGATTAATGAATCACTTCCAATATGACACAACACTTCAAAAATACATGACATCTGTCAGATGCTGTTCTGATCAGTTCTAGCATGCAGGCAGAACACTGAGGCTGATCTTGCTCCTCTCTCCACCAAGTAATCAACAAGATACAGATTTTCTTGCAAAAAATTCACTTGGTTTTGGTGGCTGGTCTTTCTTTGAAAAGTGGATTTTCTTTGAATGATGATCCATGGTCGTGAGCATTTCTGCAAGACAGACCATTTTTAAGAACATTATAGACCACCGCAAGAACTTACATTCTTCCCTGTGCGGTTGTAGTTTGATATTTGATTCTTTATAGATAATTGTTTGCTTGGCTGATGTCTAGGATGCATTCCCTGCGTTCCTTCCTGTTACTTCTTCTCAATGTGATTCACAGGGGAGCAGATCTAACTGGTGGTGTTGAAAGAAACAGCTGCCAGAACTACAGACCATGACCTTGGTCGCATAGTCTTCAGGGAGCTATGCTAGAAGTCATGCTTTGAAGAGGGCAGAACTGACCAAGACTCATGCCAAAGAGCTGTGCTCACCTCAGAGCCTGACTAGTCTGTATTACCTGGCTTCTGACCTCTATCCCATAGCAGCTCATGATCAAGCTTGTGTTGTCTGTTCTTCAAAATGTGACACGAGGTTTCTGATTGCTTTCCTCTTGCAGTCTAGCTGCACTCTCTGAAGACTCCTGCCCAGATACCCCAGACCAAAGAAATGCACAACCACTGTCAGGTATCACCTGATGCCTCCTCGGTAGTACCAGGCACTTGCACTGCTGTCTTTCCTGAACTGCTCCACAGCCTTTTTGATGGGCTGGGAATGCTTGCATATTAAAATCTTGATTTTACGGCATAGTTTCCTGATGAATAAACAAACACGTGCAAGAAAGAGCACAGAGCAGACAAATACAAACAGTACTGATAATCTGAAAAGACTGAATGGCAAAGTTTGAGAATTATGCTTCTGACCCAGTGGTTTTTGCCAGACTGGATGATGTGCAGATATGGATGTAGATAAATTCAGGTTTTGATCTGCTACTTTTCACAGATGTCCAGGATTTAAGAAACTGAAAAAAGAGAACTTCCAAGCAGACTGTACTCTTTTTCAATGGATAAATTTGTTTATGCTTCCTGTGGTCGGCTTGGCAAAGATTAACCTTTTTATGGTACAGCTCCTTACTTGTACTGATAAAGCATACTGATGTTAATAGTTAAAAAGAGCTTTTAATTGAAAAAATTTAAATATTCCTATTACCAGGAAAAAAGTAAATGGTCCCTGGCATTTGCTCATGGAAGGTTGCTATATTTTAACACACACTACAGCAGAAATGCTATTCATATAAACATAACCTTTTTGTTACTGAACTGAGCTACACATTTGACAAGTTTTCACAAAAAATGAGACAACTTTTAGAAAATGTTAATTTAAATATATTCAAGTGTAAAAAAACTGAACAAATTAATGAGAAAATAACTTGTTTCAACTTACTGTATCTCAGACCTGGTTGATCAAGCTCCAGCATGCAATTTTGACACAACTTCTAACATTTTGCATCATTATAATGACACAAAAAGAATGCCATCTCTGAAGAGATGATTTGGTCTTACAGTGTTCAGTGTTCCCTTCAAACCACTGGCTTGTAGATCACATGGATAAAACTGCAAGATGAGAACTTGGCAAGAATTGTCTGCCTGCACCTCTTGTGCGGTTACTGTTGCTAAATAAAGCTGCAGTCTTGTTTCTTCGAATCATGCATGTCCAGCATTTTGCTGGATATCCAGCAATTTGCAGCATATCACTGACAAGGTAGACAGTATGCAGAAAATCAGAAGCTTTCTCATAAAACATCCATGAAATTGCTGAAAACACACAGCTTTGGAGCATGTCAAGCATTAGATGGTAAATTCAAAAAGAACGTTTACCAAAAGTGCATTTTTCTAAAGGTAAAACATAATAAAAATATTAAAAACTCTCCATAATCCCTTGCACTGAGATTGCTCTTAACTTCAAAGTCCTCAAAAAAGTATTTCAAACTAATAAAGATAAAAGGTAAAGGGTTCCAGCTCCTGCATACTTCACTTGCTTTGCCAATTCATAGATCGGGATCTTCTTTGCTTCCCTTCACATGAAGAAAAAAACTACTTAGAAACACAAATAATTTACATTTTTCAACTTAAGACTAGACTTTTCTCTTTTCTGAAATTCTTTAAATGAAACATTCAAGTGTCTACTCATTTGTTGCTTACTTTTCCCCCTTGAGGGAAATATTACTAGAGATATTACTAGAATAAATGCAAAATTAAGTACCCACAATAAATGTAAGCTTCCAATGGAAAGCTGTGAGGCCAGAATTTCTGTCTCAGAAGTAACTATCCTCCATATTTATGAATTTATTTTCCTGGCTGTGGGGAATCCTGGCATCCATCCTTCCTGTAAAATTGTGTCTGCAAAGGGGTGCTGGAACATCTTAGCATTCTGATGCCGAGATACTGATTCCGAGGACTGTCAAGCATGTAGAGGGAAAAAAAAAACCTAACAGCTGCTAATACAGGGGAGAGCATGCATTCTTTTCAGAGTTGGCCTGTAAGGGAAAAAGATGCAACTACTCTCGATACATCTGCTTTCAGTTTCATTTACACTTTGTCCTAAGCAAAATCTAAGGCCTTCAGGATTTCCTTCTCTTAATGTTTGCTTGATCTGCAACATTTTTAAACTAATGAAATAACTGTATACCATTACTTTTTATTATTTTTTTAAAGGTGACATCTATGAAGTTACATGTTTATTATCTCTCTCTTCCCTGTGACACCTGAAATTTCAGTACATGAGATGCAAGGAGATGTAAAATCAAACCACTTAATTACATTACGCTGCAAAGCACCCTAAAACAACTGCACATAACAGTTCTGTACGTGATTTGTTATTCATTATCTAGGTGTTGCAGAAGCCCGCATTGATGCGGTAACATCACTTGGTATAAAAATATTCCTAGAAAAACATAACCCATGCACTATTATGAAACACATTTTCACATAGCCTTTTAATTTATGGCATTGCAAATCAAAAGCAAGAGGTGGTTCAGACAAGAAATAAAAACTTTCCATGAGAAGGTGATATATACAAAGGAGAAAGTACCAAAATGCACGTTTAGGGTATAGAGTATAAATCAGTAAAACCCATGATGTTTAAAATCTGTATGAGATCAGCTAGCGTGATCTTTTAAAGTTGTCTCCAGTTTATGGCCACCATGTGTGGTGCTTCCCTGTGGTTTGTTACTTTACTTCAATGGCAGAGGGAGGAAACCAACAAAGCTCAGTAACCACACCGCATAGCACAACGTAACCATGGAAGCATTTGTCCACTTGTCAGAGCCTCTCCAGAACGATTCAGCCATTCATTTCATTGAATCAATATTGAAGCTTTTAAGATTTATTACTTGAGGGTGGAGGAAAACTAATAAAACAAATTCCTTTTTGCTTCCCACTAAATACATCGTGTCACAGTAGGCATATTAATACCTTGTAAACACTTTACTGATGTTGTGTGGGCATTACTGTCACTACTGTGTCTTCTTATGGAGGGATTACTCGCAATGTGTTTGCATTAACATGCCTGATACTCAGTGAAAGAACTTAAAGGTTTCTGACACATTCTGATGTCCCGTATAGAAGCTGAATCGAATAGGAAGACAAAAGTTGCAAGAAAACAGGGGTGGAGGGAATCTGTTTTAAAATTCATGAAAATGCCCCCATCAAAGAGCTTCTATGTCTACTAGATCACTCTCTTATTTACGTCATAAACGGGACATTTGTAATCATACTTTAAATGCTTAAAGAAGTTGAATGGGATGATCTATCTTACAAGTACTTTCATGCTTTTAAAAATATACTATAGTTGTCTAAAAATGACAAAAGCAAATCTGAAACCAGCATGTTTTGTATGAAAAACAACAATTTCTTAAGCTCTGTACTGATAAATATTCTAGATTACAGATAGCTATAGTACATGACAAATTTTTCATTTTTTTAAATCAACTTTATACTGAAAATTTGAAAGAAAACATAGCAAAAAGTTTAGAATTACAGTACCATTACTAATATCAGGGCCAGAGAGTATTAATTTAACAGTTTAATTTACACTTGCATTCCATTATAGGTGGCATAAATAATACACCGCTCAAGTATTTATCAATATAGCGGGCTGTGAAAGCCATGCCTGCTCATATATTAAAGCTTTTCCAGACTCTGACTCAGATCTCCTTTACCAGGACATAGCCTCCCTGCTCCTGCTCCCACACCCTTCTACTGTTCCCTCTCCCTTCTGTAAAAGCTGTTCAGCATAACCTACTATTGCAGCTGTGAGGATCTTAAAACAAAGGATGAAAGTAATGCTAGGATATTCCAGACAATTCCCTCGCTCGCCTATAGACCTCTTCACATGGGAAGAGCAGTGGAAGGGTGGAAGAAGAGCCTGCACTGTTGACAGGGTTGCACGGGTGTACCGGGGCCTGCTGAAGGGCACTTTCCCACCCAGCGGAATGGCATCAAAGGACGGTCTCCCACTGAAAGCTTTTCCCGGTCGCAGCTGTAGGTAGCAACGTACCAATACAGAATACATGCGCCGTAAAAACTCACGTGCCGGTGGGCTTGTAACCGAGGAAAGGTCTTTATCAATGGAGACACAACCATACCTACATAGCTGTGTCACCAGTAAGGACGACATATCAGTACCAAAGAAAGCTTCTGCCACAGCTGAAATCCCAAGGCTTAAAAAATACCATGAAACATTGAACTCCTTCCTGTGGAGGGAAAACTATCAAAATTCTTAGGATTTCTATTTCCAAAATTAAGAAGAGTTTACTAGAGTGACAAAAAGCCAGTATTCTACAATCAAGAAAAAAAAAATTGAATACACATGCATCTTGGTGCAATAGTATCATAAAAATTCAGTCAGAAATAAAATAAAAAGTAAATCAGTACACAGGTTATGGAAAAGGGAACTAGAGAGCAGACATTTTAAATTATGCTGTATATATTATAGCAGATTAAAGACATAAGGGAAAACCACTAGGATGGCAAGATAATAACAAGTTTAATAACCATATTTTAAATGTCCGTAACAATCAATTCCAAAGATACAAAAGGAAGTTTAGACTATAAAGGGAGCCTGACAGCAAACCTAGCCAAAATAATGTAAAGGCTGATGTAGGTTTTCACTTATAAGGAAGTCAAAGAAATTAATGGAATAAATATGTAATCTTATATAAATACTGCAATTTGGTTTTGTTCTGAAAGATTATAAATTTGAAGGATGGTAATTGTGCTGAATAACAGAATTGAATAGTTGGAGGACTTTTTAATCACATAACCATACGGTAAAGACATACAGCAATGCTAGTAAGCAGTTGCAATGCTGTAAAATGGATTAAAAACTAGCTGGTAGATCTCAAAAAGCATTCGCCACTAAGAAATTATGAACAAAATATAAATTTCATTATAAACAAATGAAAATACTTCTATTATGTAGGTCAACAAAGCTTACAAATAAATCTGCTGCTCCTCACCGTTCCTTCCCTGTACATACAAAAACCACAACTGGATGTTTGTGATGGCAGTATTAGCAGAAAGGAAATGACAGAATTACAGTGATATGGCTCACCTGGTAAGCTGCTTCCATTAATACAAGTCATGTTAACACTGCTGCATACCTTCAAAGCTAAAGTACAGGTTATACCTTACAAATGATCTTCTGGATCATTTTCAGTAGCAGAGCAGCAGGTCACTGTAAGTGTCCAACGTGACGCTGTGTCTGGGAAAAGAAAGAGTTAGTGTGATCTTCAGATACATCAGCAGTAGGTTAGTGACACGTAGTTGGGGTGGGTGAGTCATTTACCTTTGTAAGTAGCACTAATGGGGTGCATATTTGAAACTGCATAACGTTCTGGTGTCCACATTTTAAAAACAATGCAGAAACCCACAGAGGATGCAAACAACTCAGATTCCCAAAAACTGAAAGGTAGAGAAAACAGAGAGCAAAAGTTAAGAAGCTCTGAATGTTTAATTCATTAAAAGAAAAAAAAAGGGGGAAAGACTTGACTACAGTGCAAAAACTCCCTCAGACAAAAAACAAGATGAGCACTGAAAAGGTTCTTTAATTTACTCAGGAAAAACATATCAAAAAGTAACAGCTATTCCTGGACTTAACTACAGACTCATGCAGCTAAAATTGGAAGTAATCTATAACAAACTTCAAAAAAACCCAAAAACTTCAGCTATTGCCCTGCAGAAACTCTTATTCATCAACACAGGTATATGAGTAGGAATTCAGAATCTTATAGCAAAATCTGTCTGCAAATAATTTTAAATAAATTTTCAAGAGTTTATACTCCATTTTTCCATACTGTCTACCATAACTTTATGGTTTCACTGGTAGATTTTCTTATTCAGAGGATACCTGAGCTAAGCAAAGTAAAATGTAGATCAGAAGTAAATTTGCAGTTCTTCACAGATTTTTGAGACCTAAATATCAAACAACAAATGCACCCTACTGGCTGTCTTACGGAAGGTACGCAGCATATTTCTATTATGAATATATATTAAAATAAAATAAAATTAATTTAAAGGTAACCAGTTCATGTCAAAGGGAAGCAGCAAATACATGAAATATGTAATTGGGAAATAAGAGTCTCAATCCAAAGATAAACGTTCTTTTATTCTCCTTCAAACCATAACAATAGTAAATTAAACAATTACATTTTGTAGTCATTTTTAACCCATTTTAGAGTGAAACTGCTGGAACCTTGCTAACTAAAAAAGGTTTCTGCTAATTTTGAGGATCAAGGCTCAAATTATAATACTGATAGTTAAATATATACATGCAGGTATTTCCACTGGAGAACAGACTACTTTGCAAGTGTCTGTTGATTTAGCATTATTTGCTTCCTGCATACTTTTGTAGTTCTTAAATAGCTCCTCTTACTGCATCTTGCAGTCAGACACTGCTTCATAACTTCAGACTTCATTGGAGCTGCAGATCTACCTTGACATTACTATTTCCTAGAATTTTAGTACCATTCCCAAGTACCAAGCAGGGAAGCGGAGTAAGACAAAGGCTGCGTATTTATTTCAGTGTGAATCTTTTAATGAGTCATAGCTTATCATGTCATTCAACCAATTACAACACACATACATTTAGATACGTGGCACTGGCTATCTAAATGTAAATCTAGTCCTGTGGTCCCAAATCACAGGATGACTTAACAACTTACAAGAACAGTAGTGGCATATGACATGTATGTAATTTCCAGACAGAAAGAAATTTTTTTTTAATTAAAAATTACTGACAAGTTATATCAGTCCTCCAACAGCTCCTTTACAATTACTTTCTATTAATTCCTTAAGATCTTTTTTAAATATTCCTATGTGTATACTTAACTTCCTAGCTCTGATCTAGCCACACTAGATACAACATGACCAAGGGGAATGTGGTAGAGATCCCTGCAGTTGCTCTTGGAATGCCACGGAGTGATTAACACTGACCCTGTTGCTCATTGAGAATGCGCTACTAGGATATGCAAAGTAACTCAACATGGGGATGGAGAAAGGCTGTATTCCTATTAGCATTCATGGGAGCCATGCAGCTAGAGTCTTGTTCATCAAGTTTGGAATATACCCTTTTGTTATTGATGGGAAAATGTCACTAGTTACAAATGGTTACACACAGGGGTGTAGCAGGGTCAAAGCAAACTCCAAGACTTTCTCTCCCCCTCTAAGGCAAAGTGCTGCTTCAGCAGTTCTTGTCTGACCTGATGGTACACCTCTTTAGATAAAAGAAATGGTGAAATTCCCTGCCCTGACCTCTTCTGCAACCTCACCACCCGAAGATTAAAGAAAACCTCCAGAAGGATATGCCATTAGTAGTGTATGATGGGACAACCACCAGACACCGCTGCTGGCATCAGTGCGTATGAAGTCTGCCTTCAAGCTCCTCTCCAGGTCCACCCACAGCTCCGACGGGTCTCATAAAACAGTCTTTCAACAGCATGAATAGGCTCTGAGTCATCAGTTTCCCAGCTACAGACAACTACAGTTGCTCCTCTTCTATTACTCAAAGCTTCCTTTAAAAACGAAAACAAAGCTGGTTGGTGCTGCAGATACCCTTTGCCAGATGTGGCATGACACCTCTTAATAGATGTAATTATAACTTAGTGAGTGAGAATTCCTTTTCTTCAACTTGAGATCCCACGAGGAAACTTAGGGTTTATGGGAAATTAACTCAATATTGTCACCTTCAATATTGCTCTTGCTGGAAATACAGTTGGTGCAAGACTCAACCTACTTGCATTTTGCCATCCCCAGAAACACGTAAAATCATTCTGGGACCCCTACAAGTACGTTCACACCTTTGTCCTGTAATCTGACAATCCAGGCTTGTCTTTGTGGTATACTGACTTCTGTGTAAGGCTGTATCTCAGGCCTTCAGTGCAGCTGTGTTAATTAGCACAAGCTGTGCATCTGACCCATGGTGGAAAGAGAAGGCTTATTTCTGAGCTGGCTTTGATTGGGAAGATGCTATGAAAAACCATCAAGAAAAGAAAATTTCCCTAGTTAGTCTCCTAAATGGTTTAGAAATAGTCTCCTGACTTGTAAGAGACTTCGGTTTGAGGGAATTCTAATTGCCCTTGGCACCTACAGCAATATTTTAACAAATGCAGAATAAGAAACCCTGAAAATTAGCTTCTACTAGCTGGGCCCAACTTCCTGCTGGAAGGAAATCCTGTTTACACATTAGTACTGTTCCATGCCTCTCTGCAAAGGGCAGCAATCAGACCTGACTAATCTGGCCAGATTGTATTTTATGCTTACTGCTGATACCTGAAAATATTCATAAATATTCTTTCATGCAAACCTTTTCTTACTTAGAACTCTGGACAGAACATCTATGCTGAAACATATTGCTTTTCCTGTTGATGCTAGTTTGCTAGGGATTATCTAGACAACCTTAGAAATACTTTAATTTTACCAGTTAATCCCTCATCCACAGCAGAGCACTATTTTAAGTTAGATACTGAAATATACATATATTTACTCTTTAAAATAAGATGAGACACACTGCACCTTGATAGCTTATTTTACAATGCCTGGAAACGTGGCTTCAATCTTCTTCAGCTTCTGTGTGAAGCATAACACTCAGAGCTACACAATCATTAGCTCTTATGTTTATGCCTTCAGACTCAAGTCGTTCAGTTTTCAAAAATTTAAGTCATAAAATAATTCTGCCTTTGTTAACACCAAACACATTTCTAACCTCTTTGGTCGTTCAGGGAATTCCGAAAACATCATATAACTTAGCTCAAATACCAAAGGCAAAAAAAACCCCAAAACACTTACTTAAACCTACTTCCTTTAAGATTACATTTAATTATTGAGGAACCAGACTCGCAACCGCATTTGTCTTCAGCAACAATGCAATCATTTGTTACGACATAATCAGCCTAACCTTAGAGCTGTCAGCTTTTGTAAGAAATACTGTACTTGCTCCTGCTGTAATCAAAAGCTTCCTTCTAAGGCCGTGTCAGAGGAAACCCACCCTAGATTAAATTTACTAGTTGGACTAGGGAGTCTTCCTATTACTGCCGATTGCCTCAGCAACTGCAACAGCTGCTGA
This sequence comes from Phaethon lepturus, assembly GCF_000687285.1. Classification (NCBI taxonomy): domain Eukaryota; kingdom Metazoa; phylum Chordata; class Aves; order Phaethontiformes; family Phaethontidae; genus Phaethon; species Phaethon lepturus. The sequence goes on from NW_010519832.1 coordinate 68,244, forward strand.
CACTTTTTAACAGGGAAAATGGCTCTGAAGGAAAGCTGAAACACCTACAGGGCTTTTTTTTATGGTTTCTTCGCTTGCAGAAAAATAAAAATGAAAGCACATCAGCATGGGCTGAACACCTGTATCTCCACAGCACTAGTCCTGAGGAGGGGGGAAAGGCGTGAAGGGGTAGAAGAGACTGCCTGGCAACTCCGGAGGGAGCAGCAATGCAGCAAGAGCCAGGCGGGACTAACAGGACTTCAGAAGAGGAGCTGCGAACTGCTGCAGGCAAAAAGGGCTCCTAAAAGA
>NW_010519833.1:0-1030 GCF_000687285.1 Phaethon lepturus
GGTCTAGTTGAAGATGTCCCTGCTCGTGGCAAGGCGGTTGGACTATGTCCTGGTTCCAGTGAAAATTCAGAGAATTTTCCCAATTCTCTCCCCTGTCCCACTAGGGGATTGGGGAGTGAGCAAGCAGCTGCGCGGTGCCCGGGCTAAACCACGACAGACTAGATGACCTTTGAATGCCCCTTCCAACCCAAACTATTCTATGATTATGATAGTTACAACAACTGAAAGATGAAGGAATTTAGTATAAGCAAACAAAATGCCTTAAATAATCTGGATAAACTCATTTCTGCGTCTTCAGTGTTGAAGCTGAATAAAAGCAAGGCCAGAGAGAGAACTAGCTTAAATGCTTCAAATTCCTATTTTACAGATATGTAACTAGAGTTGTATGTTTAATAGAAGTCCTCAAAAATAGAAACTGTGGAGCACCTCAAAATATGTTATTAGATCCATACAGCAAAAACTAAATACTCTACCTCACCTCCCTTGATAAGCAGTCTACCTGTAAAGTACATGTGTTGGACAATTAACAGCCTAGTTTAAAGCAAGAGCATCAAATAGTAATCAGATGACGGCAACTGTTTGGTGCCACTAATACTCCCGCTTTTCACAGTCATCATGCAAAAGCGTCCTGAGTAGTGAAGCAACTCCACAGCTAGTGAGGTATTCAGTGCTCCAGATGAAGTCAAATATAAGCCAATCTAAGTTCCAAATTAAATGCTATCGCTTTCACACTCATATTAGTGAAGCTCAAGGACACAGGATCTGAAAAAAAGGCTCTTAGAACTACAATATACATAAAATCACTGACATACGTCATACAAATAGCTCAACATAGAGGACAAATTTTCAATGAAATAATTCTCCATGCAGAAACGGTGAAAATTTCACATAACATGCACTCCCTTACCTCAGTAACATAAGTGTTAGGTAAATCAGAGTGAGAATCCTCTTCCTGTTTCAGGCTGGCATCTGAAATCTCCTCTTCCGTTCTCACCATAACTCCATCCATCAGTTCACTACTATTCCTGCT
>NW_010519833.1:1061-24302 GCF_000687285.1 Phaethon lepturus
TTGTAGGCTGACTGCTCTTCATCACTCAGCTTGGACTGATGGATATCATCTGGGAAAGCATTTGTTTCTAGTGTATCAGCAGGATCTGTCAGGTCAGCTGACTGAATGTCTGAATCCACAGCAAGTTCTGCCTGAGTAACAGAGGAGGAGATATCTTCAGCGGCAACGGTGCGGATTATGACACTTGGCGTGTGGCACTGCACTGTGACATTGTCACTTGTATTTAACAAGTGCTCTGGCTGTAAGGAGTATTTGCAAAAAGAGACACAAATAAAAACAAAGTCAGAGACTTTCTTCCAAGTATCTTCAAAACTTTCAGAAATAAAAGCAAAAGCATTCGTAAATATGTAATACGAAACAGAGGCAGCTGTTCAGGTGAGGATCGCTGTAGATTCAAAAGATCAGAGCTTTTTTTCCTCGAATTTTGCATCGCTTTTGTTATTCAATCTCCAGTTTGCTTCCACTTCCCTCCCTCTAAACTAAAAAAGTAATAAAGTCTAAAAAGTAATACTGCCACTATTATAAAAGTTTTGCAAACACCAATATTTGTTTGTGAGAGTAACTGGAAACATCAGGAAACCACAGTACTGTGTTTTGCTGGGACAAGCCACTAGATGGAGACATGACGTTCAGCCACAGTAAGAACTAAGTTGGTTACTAAGCTAAGTTTTGAAGACACTTGGAGTTGCTTTTCAAAAAAACAGTACAAAAAAAGAAATTCTCACTCTTCAGTATTTTAAGCAAAGTAACACTGTTATGACTTAAGAACTGCTTTACAAATTTAACATATACATATAGGGGCCTGCTTTATTATGTTCCCCATTGCCCAAATTCCAGTCTTTTCACTGCTCAAAATACATACCGATAAGGCATGAACTATGATCTGTTCTGGGGAGGCTGGAGCAGCAGCAGCAGCTGTCAAGGTCATGGTAGGACTAGTCGTCAGTGTCAAAGGCAGGCCTTGGCTTGAGCTTGTCTGTAATAAGTATGTACCCGGTGTTCCAGTCGGCTGGAGATGGAAAGACTATGAAAGACAACACAAGTTTAATATGCAAATGCACAACCTTCCTGGACCATACTTAGCACTCAAAGCGTGGTTATTTATATGAACTAGCCTAACTGTAACACCCCTGGAAAACAAACAAAAAAATCCAATCCCTACCACACTGATTGCTGTACTGCACCCATTGAGCAGAAGCTCATCTACAGCCTTGGGCTACTGAGAGTAGTATTAAGGCCAAAAGTCACACAGGACTATATTATGCTGTACAACAGCAGGTAAGAAAGGAACAAATTCAACTTACTCTTAGCATTGGGATGAAAGAGAAACAGTGCTATCAACTACAGTACAATAAAACTGAGAGAATCTTGTCTTGCTGGGAGCTTCCTCTGGCTCCGTTATGTCAGATTTCAAAAGGAAAACTTCATAGCATTAAGGCATTAAGACAGGTTTAAAGCATTTAACTGTATTGACATTCTACTTCACAGCCCTAATGAATTACACCCTTGGAAATACACTTTGCTTTGAACTTTAAAGTTCTAGATCTCTTAACTTCTCCTTCCACTTGAGAAATGTTTTTTTCAGAAATGCACAGTTCCATAGTGTAGGAAGTAGCTGTGTTTAAAAGAAAAAACAGAGTAACAAATGGCAGTTCTCTGTTACTTACTGGAAGAATCTCAAAGGTCTGTAGTGTTCCACTGTTTAGTGTTATCGTCTCAGAGTCAACAGTAGCAGCAGGGGAATCCGTTGAGGCTGCAAAAGGAAGGAAAAAAAGAAAAAGAAAGTACGTACACCAAAATGTTTCAGCCCTGCAGAGTGTATAACATACTGTAATTGCTACATAGCAGGGTACTGTTAATTCCAGTAATAAGAAAAAGAAAACCGGCTGCAATCCTAATGACAAGGTTCTCTAATGGGTACCCAAGATACAATCTGAAAGAGCATGAGAAAGAAACTGGTTTTAGTGCACAGGGATAAAAGCAGACAACTGAAATTATCTGATGTGATCTAATTACTTTTTGTAATTAGATTTGTAAGAGGTTCTGGTGTAACGATATCCTTTGGATCATGTATTATTTGCTTTAAAATGGTATCAGGTTTAATATTGCTTAATATGTTTCCCATGGACCTCTTTTTTTTTTTTTTTTTTTTTTAATTTTTAAACTTTTCTGCCCTCCACGGTATATCTACAACTGATGAAACATCAGATGCTCCCCAAGATATTTGCCTATCGTGTGTGTTATGATTGCAGTGTATAAAAGCTGTAAGTATCCTTACCACAAGTGTGTAATTATTTATGCAATTATCTGCATTAATTCTAAAAGCAATGAAGAGAAGCACTGAAAACAGTCTACATTATCAGACATTTGAAGATTACCAGGTCCAAACAGCTCACACCCAAAGCTTTGTAAGATATCAAAAAACCTATTCAGAGCCATAATTATGATTTTCACTTATTCTTAAAAAAACCTCCCAAGTTCCAGGAAGCTGGAGGCAAATTAATACTTTGCTTGGGTTTATCCTGTAATTCCATAAATACTGAAAGGGCAGAAGACCTACCTGACGACAGCAGTGCTCCCAGCACTGGAAACTTGGCTAACTCAGACTCTCTGGCTTCGAAGTAGAATTATTTTGGTCTCTTAAGAAGATACAAGCTCTAATTTTGGAGCTTTTATTGTTGTAGTGGCATGTTCAAGGCTTCCTGCTGCAGATTTCCTGGCACACAGCAGCAGACAGCTCTAAAGTGCGGCCTGTCTGTTACCCAGCCAGTTATGTCCTTAAAGCTTATAGGAGTTACCCCTTGGAAACCTTGAGCATTCTATCAAATGCAGCTGAAACTGGCTAACAGCTCTCATGGGACTGGGAAATAAAATACAAAACTCACTTTGATCACACAAACTTAAATTCTTCAGGAAAGCAGACTAAAATGGGGAAAAATGCTTTATTTTAGCATGGGGCAAGTGGCATCACAAAATAACTATTAAGGATGAGATTCAGGAAGCATTAACTGTTACAGAATACCAGCACATCTTGCCTGTTGATCAAAACCCAATAGCTTTGACCAAGCTTGGTTGAAAGTCTGAGACCACTGATGTATTATTAAAGGCAAGAGGTGCTTAGCTTGGTGTTGCGTGACATTCTAATTAAAAAATAAACCACATAAAATGAAGACGGCACTTAATAAGTAGATTAAGATAGGCTAATCTAATGAAATTATAAACAGAAAATTGTTTACCAAATGCCTATATAGTCATAGTCTGAAGAATCAGTTCTTGGCCTGATTAACTAATTTTGTAATCAGCCTGACTGAAGCACTAAATTGTCCTAATAAAATTCACAAATGACAAACAGTGCAAAATAGCACACAATGGAGATGGCAGGCTGCATATGAGGTGATTCAATTGGAGTCACTGGAGTTACTTAATAAGATTAGTAGGAAAACCAAGCAATAAGCACTACAGTCAAAGTAGACCTAGTAATAAATGTTGTTAATGAGCAAAGTTCATCCTTACGAGGATGGGAAGCAGCAACTTAAAAAAAATAAAGTGGTTAGAGCAGATCATCAGCTGAACATCAATGTGACTTGGCAACTAATGCTTTCCAGAGTGTTTGTGCCTAGAAATAACTGCATAATACAGAGCAGGACTGGAAAAAACATTATATACCTTCCTGCTTCAGTGTCCTTCATCAGAATTTAGGCACAGCAGCGTATACATTTTATAAAAGGAGATCTTGTACATGGATCTTCATTACTCTGAACAAGAGCTACCAGAATAAACGTAAGGAATAAACATATATGTTGCATATTCATTAAGAGGCTTATGTACTGAAGCCTTTTCAAAGAGTACCTTATATGGCAAGCTCTTGCATCCATGCACAGACAGACATATATAACTCCTATGTGCAGGCACTCCAACTGCAGCTTCTTGGTACTGCTGTCACTACATTCACCTAACAAAATTAGAAATGGGAAAATGGAATCCTGGAATCCTTAATCTTAAGTTATGGCAAGACCAAAGAAGAATTAATGAAATTCTTTAAGACATGCCCACTCCTCCTTCACCATCTTAACCTAAGAAAGCTTTAGGTTTCATTAGAGGACAGCGAGTTGTTCGTTTCAGCTACTTACAGACATGCGTAATCTGGACTGGAATCTGCAAAGCTGCCATAGGGCTTGGTGCGTTGCCTGCGTTCTCCTCCAAGCGAGCCACTCGAATCTGCACGTGCTGAACCCCCGAACTGGAATTAGTGTTTGGTAATCCACTTCCAGATTTGTTCTCTGAAAGCTGGTGCCCTGGGTTGTTTTTTTGGTTCTCATGGAGTTGTTTAAGACCCTTTATCAGCACTGAGAGAAAAAATACTCATGCTAAAGCATGTTGAAGAAGCACATTTGAAATGCTGCATGTCAGATTTATCCAAAATGAAAAAAATAACCAATATCCTTCTGAATTTGGAACCTAAACAGTTTATAGTGATCTATCAACTAGAAATTTATAATAAATACATAATACATAATTTAATACATAAAACACATTTATAGTCAGTTACCTGGAGTGAACTTGATTTTTCTCAAGGACATTATAGGATGCTTGGAAATAAAAAAGAAAATCTCATAAAAATTTTAGATGTCTCTAAAAACATGTCTGGTATAACCCCGAGTTACAATCAAGTGCCAGTATCACTAGTTGTATAGTGCTTCTATTAGAAATAAACCTTCCAATCTTACAAAACATGAAAGCAGATTTGTTCAAGAGGTTGACAGAAATGTCAGTGGAAATAGGGAGCAAGACAGAATTAATCTCACAGTGGCTATACTACAATTCTTTATTTCTGCATGAAGTGGCCCATTGCTCCAATAAAACCGCACACCTTTCTTCCCTATCATCACTTTGGTCTCACTGAGGGAGGGGTTGACATACATAAGGTTACAAAAGTCGAGGCCTCTGCTTTTCTAGCGTTCAATACTGCTTAAACGTTTCCCACTCCTGACAGCGTGATGTTTTGTCTGGGGAAAAAGAGTGGATCCTGATGATGCAGTGGCATATTTACATTATGAATTATTTGATGCAACAACTGTCTATTAACATATGATTTATACCATATTAAGCATAACAGGGCTACCCTCTCAATTGCAGCCTCCAGGCATGACTAATATATAACTACACTGATGACCACAGCAAAAGTGTCCATTAAATTACACCTTTCATTATGATATGACTAATCTCTCTGATATTTTTTTTTTTTTTCCCCCAAGACAGGGAAAAGGAGGACTGAATGAAAGGTCATGGACACTGAAATACCCGCTGGCTCAGGCACTAGCTTCTCCGACCAAGACTGAGAGCTGTGAGAGATGTATCTGGGAGCTTCATACTCCCGATTCCTCCCCTCCTCCTCACTGGGCAGCTAGTAGTAGATCTCTGTTTTATCTACAGCTAAGGTTCAGCACCTCACACCGATTACATTTTAACAGTAACAGACCTAACCTGGGGTGATACTGTTAGGCTACAGATAAATATCCTCTTCTACCTGAAGAGGTCACTGTCCTCCATACCAAAGATCGTCACCATCATCTGAGATCTGCCAGCTGAGCTGCTTATATGCATGCTCTCACTTGAGCCAAAGTGAGAGGAGTTGGCAAAATCTATTGGTTAGTTGTATACATCAGCTTGGCTTGTTTCAACTGAAACACTTAAGGATTGCTTGTAGGAGCAATTCAGCCAGCAGATCCGAGGGGCCAGTAACTTCCAGCAAAGCAGCAATGTGCTCTTTGGCCAGCAATGCTGTAAGCAGACGACAAAATGCAGCCTTATGCTTTTGACACTTGTGAAAGGAGCTTTCAGAAGAGAAGTGTGCAAGTAGTACATTACCAGGGAATGAAACATCTTTGTGGTTTGCAATCTGTCTTTTAATGGTCCACCATTTACTCCGAAGCCACTGTGGTGAGCGGACACTACTCCATCCTTCAGCTAGTAAATCCCAATTGATGTCATTTTCATCAGAAACTTCAAGTTCCGCTATCCTGGCAGGATACAGAAAATATTTACCTGTTAGAAACTACCCTCCAGACTGGAAGAGGTGTTGCACATCTCCGGTCTTGTCACACATAACAGCGGCAAATGGCATGCTAGTGAATAGTCCACCAGAGCTCATGAATTGACACAGGCTTCCAAGGCTCCACGCTGCCAGAGGTCAAGCAGAATCATAAACAACAGAAGATGGACTAGACCTGCTAGATGATCCAGTCCATCTCCTTGCCATGCAGGATTATTCTCCTTATTTACATATACATTAGGGCTTTGATCAGATTATTGTGAAGCATTCCAAATGATGGTACTTGCATCTTTTCTCTTTGGAAAACCATTCCCCAAACACATCTCCAGGGCAGGAAGTATTTCCTGAGATTCACTCTGAACTTTCATTTAATTAATTTCATGTTATGATATTTACTTCTGTTTTCTCCTAAATCACACTCATCCGTCCTTAACATAGATTTTTGCCTCCTCTCAGATGCTTCTTAGCCAAAGTAGATGAAATTAACTACAGTATTAAACAGCTCCTCATAAATCAATCCCATTAGGCTCTCCAGGTAAGGGACAGTCTTCACATAATTTTGGCAGATGCTATGCACATACTGGGTTCTATCAGAATATGTCTGAATACTGTGAATATCTCTGAATTGCCTCCAGCTCATCTGTATCTGGAGCATATGAAAGAGGTGAACAGTGAGAGGGAAAGGATTTTTGTGAAAGTCAAGAAAAGTTCTCTTCACAAAGCCAGAAATAGCACTGAATACTCTTGCTAGCAAAAAAAAACCCCAACAAAAAACCCCCAACAAAACAAAACAAAAAAAAGAAAAAAGCTACCCAAAACAAGAAAACAACCCTGAAGGATGAGTTAAGGATATCTGGACAGACCAAAACAGATACCATTTGTACAGAAATATTAAGAATTATAACCAGAACATTCTGAAATGTAGAATAAGTTCCTCATTTGAGTTCAAGTCAAACAGCTTCAGTAAATAAGTAAACAGTGCTCTGTGTTTAGATTCCCTGTATGTCTTGGCTTTTTATTCCCACCCGAACCTATCAACCCATAAAATCCACTGGCTAAAAAGCCTGAGTTAAAGGCATTCAAAATGGGAGGAGGACTGGAGAGAGCAAAAGATTTCCAAAGTTACTATCAGGTTGCCAGTTCAAATGTACTCAAAGATGCTGATATCCAATCAGTGTTTGGTGGCCTACATGAAATTAATTTGCAGTCTCGGTTTAGTTCTTTGTAGACAAGATGTCCACATCACAGAAACCACCACCACACTTGACCCTTGTTGGTCATCTCAGCAGAGAGGCCAAGGACTGAACGGGCAGGGAGACTGAACTACCCTCCAGTTAAGGGTTAAAGCGCATTGGTGGGGCAACGTGTGGGAAGCTTGCACGGTCGCTGCCTGTGCTGTACCTTTTCTGTGGAATAAAGAAGACTTCAGTCTCCAGGGTTTTCAATCTGACACCTTTCACGAACACTAACATTCACTAAAAAAACAAAAAACAAAAAATATGTTCAATAATAAATCTCTGGGAACTATAAACACAGCAGTGATTTTTGGAGGGTTCTAGCGTTTTTAGTGTCTAAGAAACCAGCAAAAGGGACCCCAATGGAATCCAGTTAGCGTCACGTATTACAAACCTTTAAAAATAACTGAAAAAACAAACCTCAAGATCAGATTTATTTCATCTTCCTTGGTCCACTCAGTGCCCCCACTTTGTTTCCAGTTGAGATAGTTGAGCCATTTAGAGCGGCACTGCTTTTCAGAGCGTGTCCCGACCCGTTCTGCTACGGCAGCCCACGATACACCTTGTGTGACAATGTCACCTGGTTCTGTGCTAGTTAGCTCATGCACTACTTCTGCTAGTCTTTTTTCTTCTTTCTCTGTCCACTTTCCTGAAAGAGAGAAAACCCCTCCAACTTAACTAACAGCAGATGCCCTCTGTTCTGATCTGTAACATGTCAACACTTTTATCTTCAGTGCCTAACACCTTACTCCAGATGCAAATATTGACTTGCAAAGAGGATATAAATGTTCTTATTAACAATTTATATAATATCTATTCTTGATTAACAAATGCATAATTCCATTGTTTTTCTGCCAAGTTTCTTTCTCGTCCCTTCCTCTTGCAGATGAATGAGCCACATTTATCAAAATACTCACCAAGCCAAACTGGTCCAAGCTACCTGAATTGTGTTAGTTGAAGTAAATTAACCATGCAATCATTTAGTATACAGCAATTACATGAGGTCTGACTAAATTTTCCTTCCATTTGAATATATACACTACAAAATCAACAATACTTTACTCTTAAAATGCATGTCTCTCAACTTACACCAAATATACAGTGTATGTTATAAATATTAAACACAAGTGAAAGTACTTTTTAATCCACCTCAATAAAATATGCTCCAGTGGCATAAATATACGATGGATAATGGACTGCAAAAATCAACTGAATGTTCTGATCTTTAAGAATTGAAACTGGAGAAATCTGTACCAAATACATTCTAAAATGTCAGTAGATTTCATATTCTAAGTTCCTCGTTGTAAGTTCCAAGTTACAAGTCTCTGAAAAGACCACTGACAAAGGCAAAAGTGAGAAAGTTTTAACTAGAATATCCATTACTGACACCAGCATTTACCTCACCTGTGTTGCAGGTATCTTTCATCAATCTACATCGATCTTTTACAGATGAAGCACTTCTCCCCAGTGCAGCTCCTATTGTAGCCCAATCATTACCGTGCTTTATTCTCAGCCTAAATAGAAACATGTTCATTAGCACTATAGCCAGTTAAAGAGATTACCAAAATACCAAATACACTCCAATAAAACCAGGATAAATGGGCACTTTACAGGCCTAAAGACAGAATGGGGAGTCACTTTGATACTACAGTATTAATGTATTTTCTACCATCACTGCTAATTTTTCTATGTGTTTCTAAGAAGCCTTTTGGGCCAGCTAAGCTACAGGACACCCGCGTATAAAATGTTTAATATCTAACTGTCTTGCAGTAATGCTGTGAGTCTTAATCACTGTGTTAAATACAATATGAATGTTTAGATAAAACAGCCAATATCCATTCTACACAAGTTCCTCAGGGATTTTCAGGTGGTACAGAGATCACTGAGAAATCTAAATAATGCCCAATGAAAACCCGGGCATCCTACAATTTAAATGAGGCAAAACCCTTACATAATCATGTTCATAATTTTAAGTATTATTTTCCTCCCACAAATGACACCAGGTTGCTTAACATGTTGAGCCATGACTACTTTTGACACATCTGGAACCAGAGGCACCTTGCTAATGACACAAACCATATAAATTGATCCAAACACATCCATCAACGCAATGAAATAGCCTCCCTTCCTTCCTTCCGTCCAGATTTCTTAACACTGATCAACCCTGGAAAGCTGCAAGAGGAGATAAAGTCTGCAGCCCCTCCTCCTTGATTTATCAGGTTCATGGTCAAAATAACAGAGCCTTACCAACAATTATGTACCTCTCTAACACATCATAGGGGAGATCCTGCCCTTGACCTGCTACTTTCTTTAGAAATAACCTTTGCTCAGGTTTCCCAGAGAAAGGGTATTTCTGTTTTTCAGAAACATAACTGCAAATGTTGACTGGCTTGTAAATATCTGAAACATTACTAGTTTCAACAGAAGGCGTGCTTTAGAACTTTGTTGTATATTGCTTGCATCCTCAATACACACTAGGAAATATAAAAAAATTATCCAAATGTAGTCTCATTTCTCTTCAGACTAGTGATGACTATTTTCTGATAGAGTTGGAGCCAATTTACTTGTAACTTGTCGGCGATTTCATATAACAAAACCTGTAAAAACTACTCTAAGCTACTAAACAGAAAGAAGGTGGTGTGACCTTGTTAATAAAAAGACTTACTCTTTAAGTTTTTCAATTTCCTCAGGAGTATACCTAAGCAACAGGTAAATAAAAAGACATTATTTTAAACAGAAAACATACAGCATAAATATTTTGGCTTTACTAACCACACAGTACACATTTAGTTACAAGGGATTAAGGAATGTCAGCTACAAGAAACAATCTGACTGAAAGCCTCAAAAGAACATGACAAACAAATGCCATTTCCCACATTTCTAAGGTTATCTGGTCTAACATTCCTCTCATTTGCCAGCAAAACTCCTCATTCTCGGTGATCTTACTAAGAACAGACTTAGAATTTTGTGCATTACTCTCTCAAATAAACAGCTATTTTTTCCTTCCTGTCTCAGTTCACAAGCACCATAAGGATGACTTTCCATTAAAAAAACAGCACTGAGATGGTATTTTTGATTTTCAACTACCTTTAAAAACTAAAATCTAACATCCTTTTCAGCACTTCTGGATGGCGCCATACTTACTGCTTTATAGATAAGCAAACTAAGGGCACAGGGATGAAGATCAATTAGCTCAAGGTCACAGTTAAAGAAAAAAACTACATCTCAGCAGATTCATGCTTGTGTCCAAGTCTTCTAATCATATCAGAATCCTCTCTGCATCTTTGTTTTGTTTTTGTTTAAAGTTGTGGATACCATCAATTTAATACTATTGTCAAGGTTGACCTGCCAGAATTCAGCAGAGGTGGCTTCTGATTAGGAAGAACTAGGTCTGTTTGGCTAGAATCTTCTGACTCACATACAACATGTCAAATATTAAATACATGACCCTACTCATACCAATAAAACCATGCAGCATTAGAGGTTTTCATACTTTCCAACATGGTTTCTGTCATCATACATGCGAAGAACTCTTCTATAGACAGCAAAGAGAGGCCGATTCAGACCCCAAGCTATTGTCCTGTAGAAATCTTTTCTTTCATCTTTTGACATTTCAAATATAATTTCAGTGGCATCTTTTATTCCACGGGCCTAGAAGAAAGCATTAGAAACAAAACAAAACAAAAATCCACAAACAAAACATCTTAGATAAAGTCTCCTAGAAATCAAGAAGTAGAACACTTGAGAACTGAAGCCTAGCATACCATTATGCAACTTTCTATGTGTCTCAAATACTACAGTCCAAAAGTTAAACCTAATATTTATGAATTAGCTACCTCAATTACAAACCCTTGATCACTAGTTGTTGTCTGGGTGTTTGTTTGGTTTTTTTTAACACTGGAGTTCAGGTAGACACCTGTTGTGGTTTAGCTGAAACCAGGACAACACAGAAGCTTTAACTTTCATCTACATTTAAAAAAAATATGTCTATTTTAAGATCAAAAATTGAAGCATCATTTAGAACATCATAGAAAATACAGGCTGGTGGAATTATCTTGGGGTTATACAGTGAAAGGTTGTAAAAAAGTGCTGTATCAATTTATTACATGATTTTAGATATTCTTTATCTGAAAGCAATTTTTTTCAATTAAACTACTCTTCTTGTTCTAATGGAAACTAAAAGCAAATTTGATACAAAACCACTGAAGTATAAAAGGAAAGCTTTAGTTTAAGTTCAGCTTAAACTAAAAATCACTATATTTCAATTATTCAAAGCAGTACAAGAAAGCAGATGAATAGGAAAATAATGAATCAAAGGAGTTATCAGTAACTCAAAAAAGTTATTTATCTAGCTTAAAAAAGCTTCTCTAGATTTAAAAAATATTACCTATGAATGATTTTGTGAGAGAAATTCTAATACACGTGTGGGCAGCCACACTTTCTACAAGTAATACTGAGGGTTTTTTATACCAATGAAGACTAAATTCAGGGCTTTTTTGGACTTACAAATGAAGGATGGGGAACCTGTAATATTCAGGCTATATATTCTCAGCTGTAAGCACTCAGCTCAAATACTCTCAGCTGTAAGCCTACCACCAATATGAATTATGGGCAATTATCACTGTCAGCGTGTTAACTGCATGCCTATTTTTACACTGAACTCTGACAACAATATATTAAGGGGAAGAAAGCTGATACAGGCATCCTGTTAGTGTAGTAAACAAATACAAATATGGCATCAAAGAATTCTGGAAGTTGTACTACACTTTGTAAGGAAAATTAGCTCTATTCCTAGTGCATTTTTTTTTCCTTTGTCTTCACCAAAGATTTCATGAGTGATGTATATTCAGAGAAAGAGATTAAGCCACTTGAACACCCTGACGTGAAAACTTAAAATGGGTTATATTCAGTACACAAATTAAAAGCATTGTTACATTCTGTATTCTTAAATCCTGTGTATGGATACAATTATCTTATGTATTTCAAATGGGTAATGACCATTTCTACTATGAACCAGTCAGAATCACTAATTGCACATTCTGGGAAGTACTAAAGAAAGTTGGTTTCTAGCAGGGGCTGGATCACGACGCCAACTAGCAGATAACATCCTCTAACACATACCTTTAAATAACGCTCGATGTTACTCATCAAAATGTCAATTTCTTCCTTCGACCACATCCCTTGCTTCCACTTATGGCCTGAAAATAGAAATGACAAACAAATTACTGAAGTGAAAATCAGCAAAACACCAACAAGAATGTCAGAAAAACATAACCCTCATTATTGCAATTAACAAAGAAAAGACAGTAGTAATTTTAGCTACTTAAACTAACAAGTTAATTTTAAACAGATGTTACTTCAGAACCGATAAAAAATCCTTAGTAACTGTCAACTAATGTTTAAATGTGAGTCAGGCCCCTCTTCAAAAACATCTATTTTTTCAAAACAGAACATGTATTCCTCTATGTGCTGTGAAGTCACATTTTCAGCCTTTCTCTTCAGCCACAACTAGAAAATTTCTATCTTTAAATTGACAACTGAAATTTCCATGCACTCAAATGATTCCATAAGCTGGGACTTAAAATGTGACTCAAAGTATTACTTCAGGAATTGGCAAAACTGTAGAGTTCTCTTACATGCCTTATCACTCCCCAACATGTGAGTAGTGCTACCTAGTGTGAGTGCTCTTCATAGAGGTAAGTGCTCTACCTAGTCTATTTTGACAAGCTGGTGCCTATCTCTTTTTTTTTTTGCATTAATAATAATGCCCAGTCGTCACAGTCAAGATAAAGACCAATGGCGAGTGTTTTATTTCCCAAATACAAGTGGCCAACCACAGAAAAAACATTATGTTTCATCTGTCGATGTCCTCAGTAACTACAATGCCAGTTAAGCTCTAAAAATAAAACCAATCAACTTTTTTTCAGAGAGAAAATTTCAGGTCTATCAATAAAACATTAAAACATTCCTACCCTAAATTTATATACAGATTCCTCTTTTTTCCTCTCATGCTCATACCATACTTAATATTAACCATCACTTCTAATTAAGATTATGCTGGTGACCCAGTTTACATACTGGTGTGTGCTGGCTACCTGCCCATCTCTGCTCAGAAAAATCAGGGTACTTCCTTCTCAGCCTGCTAATTACCAGAGCTGAGAGGCAGAACACACCAAAGAGACTGTTTACTCAAATCCAATTACAATGAAAAGTACAGGCATTATTACTAATTCTGTTAGAACTGATGAGAAAAAACTCTTCCTTTGTGCCGGATGGCTTCAATCTCTTCTTCCAAAGCTACAGAGACAGAACAATAATCTACTCCTGTAGCTGTGATTCACACCTGTATCCAAGCATCTGAACTGACTTAAAGGGATACTGCTACCCTTTACATGGAATAACCTTTAATACCCAACTATTTTAGGAAAGGAAGTATATTTCGCACTTCATGTGTTTGCATATTCAGTGCCAAGATTATTATAACCTGCCCATGGGTCCTCAAAGAAAGCAGTATCAGGTGGAGACTGATATAAAACAATGAGCTCAGGCAGCACATGTCAAACTCCTAGGTACTGTAAAAGGAGACACATACTGGGATTCCCCCTGAAGAGGAAGAGGTCATTCGCTCTGTGAGAGAAAACCATTACTTTTTTCCCTAAAGTTTTCTAATAAAGGGGGTTGCTTTGGACTGACTGAAAGATATTTTAATTCTTGTTTTTTCCCTACACAGAATAAGAAAAACAGTGGAGAGATTGAGGAAATTTGAGAGACGTGTCTTCATTTCACACTAAGTTGTTTCTCTAGGTTTAGGAAGGCACTGCCCCTGAAAAAAAAAACGACAAAAACCCCTCTAAAGCTCAGCAACTACTTACATGACTGCACAGGTACATTCTGAAACGGAGGAATGCCAATGGGGTGGCAGTTTGAGGACTAGCAGTAATTATTTCAGTAGTTTCTGGTCTACATAATCCCTGTTCTTCCTGAAGCAACTCCATTCCAGAAACTTTAATACAAATCACAACAAGGTAGCCAGATTAATAAGCCCTACCCAGAGGAAGGTGTATTAGCCTGAGCATAGATTCATTTTTCCCTGGTATACCCACCTCTGACTGCAGCTTCCCATCTCCTGAACAGGCAGAAGCGCAAACAGAGTAAATGCAGCTGTCTGCCCCATCTGTGCTGACACACATTATCTACAGCAGTTCTCTACGACAGCCACTAGAATCACTGTCACCACTGCAAGCATGGCCCCTCTTCCTCTCCCAAGTCTATCAGGAGTGCCTTCTTTCATAAAATCATCGAATCTTTGGGTTGGAAAGGACCTTTAAAGGCCATCTAGTCCAACCCCACTGTAATAAGCAGGGACATCTTCAACTAGATCAGGTGGCTCAGAGCCCCGTCCAACTTGATTTTGAGTGTTCCAACTTTCTCCTTGCATACAAAGTGGAAGAGAGATGGTGAAGACTTAATGCATTAGATCTCTCCTCATTTTTAGAATCAGTCTTCTGAAATATCTTCACTAAAAGAGCCAGACCAGAGATTACTTTATGCAACCTGCAAAATGTTCTGAGACATTTGGGAATAGCTTACCTTTCTACAGCATGTGAGAACTGCATTTGAAATATCCTACCTTTATTTGTCAGAGAATCCTTATCCTCTTTGGTTGTGAACCAGGCTTGACTAACAGCTGACACTTCTTCATTGCCCATTGGGGAGATTTCATCGAGCTGTTCATTCTGAAGAATCTTGAAAAGACCAATATGAAATAATCCAGTAAGATCTTCAGTTCTTTCTATTGCCTTGCATTTAACATGGAGGTATAAACTGAAGTAAAATGAAACCAACACACCTAGTTACCTTGCTGACTGCTCAGAAAGTGCCACTTTTTTAATATGGCATTAGAAATACATTCACCTTTCTTGAAACACCTGAGTAAGATTTAGCATCTTAACATATAGATGTTGTAAGAATTAATTAGATAGCATTCTTCATCCTCTTTAATGTACAGTGAATAGGAAGAGCCTCACTAGCTTTGGTGGAAAGAGGACTGTGTCCAGCATCTTCAATCTAGAACTTGTAAACATGGTATACCCACAATGAGAACTGTATGTAACTGTTAGGACTGGTGATGAGACAAAAGCATATTCAGGCCTGTTATAAAGCTTAACTTATAATCAAAGAATGACAGA
Organism: Phaethon lepturus; assembly: GCF_000687285.1. Classification (NCBI taxonomy): domain Eukaryota; kingdom Metazoa; phylum Chordata; class Aves; order Phaethontiformes; family Phaethontidae; genus Phaethon; species Phaethon lepturus. Next base: position 16,538 of record NW_010519833.1, read on the forward strand.
AATGACAAATAAACTTGTCTTCTATGCAGATCACCACCGAGCAAGTAATTACCAGTGGAGGGTTACATCTATTACTGTTTACTGTATTACTCTTTGGGCAGGAATATATATATTATATAAAAATATATATTACATAAAATTATTATTTATATAATTTCACATATAAAATTATTCAATTGCACTTTTACAGAACATTTTACAAACAAGATCCGTGCTCAAATATATTAGTTTCATACTGAAAATAATCTTATTCATTTAATAAGCCCCTCCTGCTATTTGTTACCCTTTTCATTTACATTTAAATAAAAATACACATAAAATATGTACATTTTGAAGTTTTACTGTACCTGAATCTGAGTAACAGTTCCTTCGTTAATCTCATCTTCAGCTACCTCAGTGGTAGCAGTCATGGTCACCTCAAAGCTCTGATCATTTTCTGAAACTTCAGAATGGATAATTAGTTCTATACCTTACTCCTGTAACATTTTTTTATGCATGCTACAGGTTTTGTAAGTTGCTGCCTTTGCACTGAAGGTTTTGAAGAGGCCTTGTTTGGTATTTATTTGTTGACACACTAAAATCATCAAGATGATTATCAACTGTTCCTCTTCATAAAATTTAAATATGGGTTTTGAAACCTTCAGTTTTACACTTGACTATAACAAAGACCTAATGTGACACATATAAATAAGAGGTGTTTGATTTGGTGCAAACATTCAGTACTGTATTAATGCTTCCTTTCCAGCCCCATCTTCAGTATTTTCCAATTACTAAAGGACAACGTTCAAATCTTTCGGCTGCATTCTTTTTCCCCAGTTTTCCTTCAACATGATAATGCCTTTACTTCTAAGGAGTTTCTAGTAAGTTCCACCAAATAAAGCCACTCTAGGTATTGTAAATGGTATTTTAACTTGCTAGATCTGGTTTTGCCTCCCTTTGGGAGACTCTATTGAACTGTCTAATATTCAATCAACTTTTTTATGACTAATTCAGTACTCAGCCTACTTTCTGTACAACAATCTCTACCTTAAAAAGACCACACATCTCAATACTACAAAACATGGAAATACTAACTATACTGTTTGACCATTAAAAAAACCTAATCACTCTTTGCAGGAGGGGAGCATCTAGTTTGTTGTGCATTCACTTATCCTGCAACTTATTCAATGCACCTGTGCCTGCAGTCCTCTAGCTGTAAGGCAGGTTTATTTTGCCAGTACTGTATAGATAACAATTCCTGCAAAACCATCCAAGGCTCAGAGATAAAGATGATACCTACTTAGGTATCTTTCTATCATCTTCTATTAATATACTTATATTAATAAAATTTGAAAATAAAACATGCAAAATATTCTACTGTGATCCAGAGAGTCCACTTCTAACCTTTACCAACAGAAACATTTGCTACAAGAGTACATAAACTTAAAAGAACTTACTTGGAACTGCAACAACAGAAATGCATGGAGTGGAATCATCGAGGCTTTGATCATCCTCTGATAAGCAAAGCCTCTTGTGTGGAGGTTCAGTGCTGTCTTCAGAGTCTACTTCATCAGTTTCTAACAACAAAAACATACAGAGGTTACTTTCTGTTAACAAAGAGGAGCTTTGGACCAAAACAAAAGGTAGAAGCAAATGTGATAGGCTGGTTCGGTGCTGTACTACTGCCCAGGAACTTGGTCTGAGTTAAGCAGTAACAGTTTACATGCTTTTTTGAACAAACATTTTCTGTGAGATTTTCTTTGTAAATTCCATCCACAGTCCGTTACACACAAACCACTTAAATCTACAGAGATTTGGGTACATGCTTAGTTCTAAGAACCCATTTCCACTGAAATAAATCAGACAGATGTATCCTTGTTGGGTACGTATATACATAATTTTGTGATTTACACTTAATTTGATACATCATCTATCTTTAAATTGAAACAGAACAAATCACAGCAGAGTAAGCAGAATCCAAGTAGCTCATAGAATTTGGGGGCAGGGAATATGATGGTTAGATCAATGAAAATGTAAGAAAAAAATACTATGCAATACAATTCTATACCATTTTGAGGGCAATGAAGTATAAGGTTCCCTTCAGTGTCCTGAGTCAAAGTCACAGAGTTCACGGTTTCTACTGTCACTGTGTCAGACTCTTCTTCAACTGTGCTCATACTCAAACCTGAAAGAGCAATACACAGATTACTTTTCTGCAGTCAGACTGACACTTTGTCCATAATGCTGCTTCCTTTATCTCAAACAACCAGCATAAACTCCCACAGAGAATGACAAATGTCTGTATGTTCTTTCACATAAACAATTCCACGCCTTAAGACATTCACCTGTCTTTACTTTTCCTGCATAGTTACACATCACACAGGGTAACATCAGAGTTTAAAAGCTACTTTTCCAGTTAAAAATAGTACCTAGACTCACTACTCAGAAGTATTTGCAATCTACTACTATTTTTTTTAAAAAAAGTATAATCCTAGGCTATTACTTTTTCACATCTGATATTTTTTTGTCCCACTAATATTTGCTCCACTGCTCATTTAATAATTTTACTATTATATAACCTAAAACCAGTCAGGACTGAGAAATATTTCTGTAGTGTCATACTACTCATAGGTGCACTATTTATAGATTATTACATTGCGAAGTTTTATTCTTCTTCCATGCATATAATTGTGAGGCTAGTATTTTTTCTTTACCACTGAAACAACATGAGCAACAGAAAAAATGGGTGCAGGCAATCATCAGTATAAAAAATTACTCAGATATTAACTAATAATAAGGTATCCAGGATAAGCAGTATACACTGAAGTCCGTGAACTAGGGCAATACAAAGTGCTTGTGATAATCTCATTTCCACTATAAAATTACTACAAAGAAACACAAAACTTGTAAGAATGTCAATGTAAACTAGCACTAATTTTGAAATTAAACAAAACCCCACAAAAAAGTTCTAATCCACTAAATACAAAGAAATGTAACCTTTTCTACAGAAGCTAAATAAAATCACATCTATAATATCCAGAAGCTTTCCAATGATCTGATCAGTTTTGTGCACCTGGTTTGGTCACTGTCTTTTAGCAGAGCTCTGTAAAAAGAAAATATCACCTTTTTCTCCTTGAAGTGCTCAGTCCTTTTTATGTGTTTTCTCAGATGTCAACAACAGAAAAAGTTACTTGCAACTGTTATTCTAAAGCCAAAATACCGTTATGAACAATTTTAATTTATGCTGTTGAAAAAATTGACTACAGCTTTAAATAATAATAAAAAAATAATCACAATTACATTACAAAGCTTCCATGTACCAGACAGGGATGCCCATATATAAGGTGAATTTACTACCTGGACTTTAAATCCCCTGTATAATGTTAACAATACTGCTTCCGCAGGGAATGATTTAATTTTTAATCAGAAAACATGTTCTTTGGTATTGAAGATTCCCAAGAGTGGTGTCTTCTTGGAAGGATAAAAGCACTGTCAGTCTTTCAATAAAAGTACTTATCATCTCTCAAGCTTGATGAAGATTTGGCACATCTTTAAGCACATGTAGTGACTGATTCCTAGAAAGAAGTGATATTATCCTTCTGAACATGTCAAAAATTTCAGATACAGTTGACATTTTAAATCAGGAGTTCTCAAATTTACTTTCATATCTACCAGCAGCAACAGTTCCTTGCCACATGCAAGTGTAGGAGGCAGTAACTTCCTTGGGATTCATCTGCTGCTGAGTTTTACAACCTCTACCCTATCCTTTACTAGAAGTGACGGTTACTGTACAGCTATAGTACTGATTTTTAAAAACCAAAAGAAGCATTCTTAACTCTAAAAAGTGAAGAAAGAAATCCAAAGTGTTATAGCTAAATTAGCAGACTGTAACTTGTTAACTCAGTTTTGAGTTATTAATTTAACTTTTTGGGAGTGGACAAAGTGGATAATTCTGGACGACCAAAATAAATAGATAGATTCTCTTTTTCATGTTCAATATGTACTTTCTGAATAACTTTTACCACAGAGAATGCTGTAGCAAAAATTTCCAAGGTTACTTGAAATGCAACAGAGGATTCTTCCTTAATTATATGTGGACAATGAAAACATAAGTTTTTCTATAATCAGCTGAAAGCACCTATTTTTCTTCCTACCACTATAAAGGCTTGAAAGACAGATTTATTTTTATAAAACACATACTTTGTGTATAAAATCATGTACTTCACCTAAAACTGATCTAGAAGCAGCAGAAACTACAGCACCATTCACGGCAGAAGACAATCCCTTCTTTTTATCAAAAAATACTGAAAAGTGAATACAGAGATAGCAAAGCTGGCCGTTCTTTCATCAGTTACTCAGGATTTGCTGAGAATCAAAGAACACATTTATAGCATTAGGCTCCCAAGGCAAAAACAGAGAATAATTAGAGTTGTCCATTTGCATTCTCTCCCTTGCTGGTTTGTCATGTTAGATGAGAAAAAGATACAGCATGGAAGGGGTCCATACATCCAAGCCTGACATTTCCATCAAAGGTGGGGAGGAAGGTACACCACGTTCAATAGCTGCTACCCTAACACATCCATACAAAGAGCTGTAACAGGCCTAAATCTAACAGCAGCACTGATTCTTCTAATCAAGTTAGACATCTACACTTGCCTGCTTGAGCTCCCAGGTACTTGAAAACTGTGCACAGCACATTGTTCAAGGAACTGTGATTTCCTAGGAAGCACTCCTCAATGTAATTCCTGGACTGAGCAGGGTTTTACAACTTTTTGCCAATCTCCCAAGAATGGTTTATCCCAACAGTAAGTGCAGGCTCTCCAGAAAAAATGATAATGGTCTGAGTCAGATACTTGAGATTTAGCATATCTCAAGTTTTTTGAGTAAAGGTAATAATCTTTATTACAAGCCTTGATAAAAACTTAAGAAAAGCCAAATCCTTGATTTGACTGGAAAAGTTCCTATCAACTTTAATGCATGCGGTCTTGGACCTCAACTGAAAGCTGACTGCAAGAACACAAGGAGTCAAGTCAAAGTCAAATCCAGATTTTGGACATTATTTTTTATTCATTAGACTACACAAATACAAGAAAACTGAATACAAAACAAACCAACCTGTTCTTTTGAGATACACTTACACCAGGACAGGAGCGCTAACCCATGAAGACATGAATTGGTGACTGAAAAGAAAAAAAATCTTGAGTAACTGCAGTGGTTCTTCTGTGTGAATAGGAAACAATCTCCAGATTGTATAAAATCACTGGTTTACACTTAAATAATGACAGAACTACCACGTACGCTGAAGACACATCACATATGAAGGGACCCCATGGAGTTTACAGTGAGCTCAGTGGAGAAAGCACAGTGATGCTGCAGGAGACAACGCCCTCTGACGCAGGCTTCCTTGATACTGGCTGCACGGACACTCTACTTGGCGGATGTCCTTGATTTATCACAGGATGACAGCCAAAGCCACGCTAAACAATGCCACACCACCGCAGAAGTCTTTCAGCACGCATCATGCGAATTCTGTTTAATATAGACACCTGCAAATCCACTACACATTCACTCTTGAAAAAGTTAAATACAAAGTTAATGACAGCCAATGTTTCTTGATTTGTGAGAATTACGACATGAGTACTCTCTTCACCTCCAAAGTATCACCTTCTTTGCATAACTTCACTAAGTATGCTTTTGAAAATGCATTCCTTTCTATTTAAAACAAAAAGCGTGCTTTAATTTTAAATGCATGACCTAAGACTTTTCTTTAATCCTTGATTCAAACACATCCTTTACAGAGATACCCATCTACTACCCCCACTAATATTTTATTCTGAAGGAGGGTGTTAGCTTGTGGGGGAGGTGAACTCTGTTGCATGCACATATGCTATCAGCGTGGATACATATTACAAAGTGCAGCGAAGACAGCATAATCTTAAATTTCTAAGATAGCACCTTAGAAATGAGTGTAAATTTAATATGCATTTTTTGTCTTGTTAGAGTTTTGGGTGTATTTACCAAACTCAACATTTTTAAGAGTTGCATTACAATTTTAAATAGGTTTCAACATGCAACCAAACAGACAGAAAAATATTTTGCCTACAAGAATCACTTAATATATAATTCCAATATAAATTTTCCACTAAAGCCACATAATACAGCAGTTCTTATTTATTTGGGGAAACACGTAGCAGATTTAGGCAGAGAAAAACCCTGCAGAGCTGATTTTATACCAAGCTATTGAGGCATTTAACCGGAACAATCACATGGGATGCACTGGGATTTCAAGGCATTCGTTCCAGAGTAACACAAAGGAAACACAGTCATTACAGGTCCTCATACACCTCATCTTTAAGGAAGCCTGAATGTTTAGTGTAATCCATACCACAGCTCTTACACAATCAATACTTACAATGCATAATCAAGAGTTGTTACTATTCAACTAGTGCCAATTCTCTTATGCTATTATCCACCAAAAAACCTTTTCTCCAGACCAAACGGGTTCCACTCAACTCTAATCCCCGCCTCCCCCCCCGAAATTGTCTTTAACAGCTGCAACAATGGGTGTAAGATGGGACCAAACCAGACTGATATCAAACAGAAGGACCCAAAGACCTGAGTTTGAGACACACAAAGATTTATTAAAAATTTATCAGCATGAGATTACAGTCCTTTAGGAACAGTTACATTCTACTTATCAGCGGCATTTAGAGAAGCGGTCCATCACAGAAACAGAATATATGGGAGACACAATGGGACAAACTGTTCTCATTTGCATCGATTCAAATTTGGCCGAACTCCATGAGTTCTAGCCTATCCATTGATATTTTAATAAAAAGCACTGAGCATGCCTTAAATGTCACATAGGAGGGGAAAAAAAAACCCTAAGTTGTAGCTCTTTCAAAAGAAAAACCACAGAAAGTTGTAAGTTTTCTTTTTCAGTAATAGAAAATGGCTCTTAGGCACAAAGTTATGGATAAAAATCTTGATAAGTATGATATATACTACAATAAATATTCTTTTTCTTTAATGTAAATCCAGTTTCACTCTAAGCATTCCAGTAACTTCTTCACCTTTATAAACAACAGGCAGAAATTCAGCATGCAATAAAATATGAAAAGTTTATCGTTATCCTAACTGTACAAGGCGTAAGATTGACAAGCAAAGCCTGTTGCTTTCTGATGGACAGATGAGCACAGAATTAATGCTCATAAATAAGGGACTATTAGAAAATGCAAAATACAGTACAGACACATGTAGGTCTTTGCCTTTTTGACACCTTTTATAATTTTGACTGGTTAAGCCAAAATTAACCTTTTTGGTTTCAGGCATCCTATTTAAGGAGTTTTAATTAATATTCAACCTTTTTAGTAAGTCATAAAACATCATCTAGCAAGCTTCAGTAAGCCTCTGGAAAACAAGTATGACGTTGTTGCCATTATTATATTCATGTGGATTGATGGAAATCATAATTTGAACAAGATATGTCCATCTCATTGCAAAGGCTACACCTCTTGGCTTTGCAAAGGGAATTTAACTATGCTGTCAAGAAGCCAACTTGCATCTACGGCCAGAGCAGCGCTGGCAAACTAAAAGCATTTTCTAGATTACTTCAACACATAACTTACAACGGCCAGGTGAAGCTGAACAATGGTAACTCTCTGTGAATAAATGCATACAGGTACTATCTGTCAGCAAATGAGGCAGCTAGTAGAAGTGTAATACGCTTCACCATGCCCAAGTGCACAACCAAGAATAAAGGGATCTCAACAAGGAAAAAAAAAAG
>NW_010519834.1:0-12915 GCF_000687285.1 Phaethon lepturus
GTGACCGGCCGCCAGCCGGATTTAACGCCCGATTTAATCTGGAACTACTCTATGTTTTATCCCCTCCTCAGAGAAAAGTAGCTACTCTGGAACAGCATCTGATTTTTATTCATGAACTCTAAGTTGAAGAAAACATTTTTCTTTATTCTATTTTTAAAGACCTAGACACATAGTGACCTAATTTTGTTCAAGATGAATCCTTAAATAGCACTTGAGATCTAAATCCTTCCAAATCTCACCATATGTCTTAGATAATTTCTAGATTGTATTTCTAAATGCCAATATAGAAACTTTAAAAAAGAAATAAAAAAATCTATGCACAGTTAGGCTTAATCTATAGATAAAAAGGAAGAACCTGATATTTTAGGCAATTAATGTCCCATCCAAAAGGGTAAAAAGATACAGTGCAATGTGGAATTAAATAGTCTGTTTTCTTTCCAAGCAAGATTGTTCAGAATAAATATATAAAATATATATTTGTATCTGCTGTCCCCAAAAGGAAACACTTTCATTTTGAGGCCAGGATCCTGTAGGAAATTGGTTACCATTGAATGGTCAAATCTATTTGAATATCCATTTAATTGAGCCATGAAAAAAAAAGTGATTATGATTGAGATATATCTAAGTCTTTGCGAGTTTTCTCTACAGATATAAAACCTATAGCCACTTGATACTACTCAAAGTGCATCTCAGATACTGCATAATGAGCTGTCTTGTTTTTTCCCCTTTACTCTGAAAAGGTCAATAAATTTTTTTTTTAATCTTTTATCTTTAATGTGAAAGAAAACTAGAAAATGATCAAGGAAATATTCATATGGTTAGGGAAAACTGAGAAGGCAGGATGTTTTTTTAATCATTTCTTGGTGCATAAAGAAAATCTGTATCACCTACAATATGAAAAAATAGAAACTAGAAGTATATCTTTTTTGCTGATAGTTTACTCTTTAACTCACTCATTTTGCATATCACAACACTTATTTAGCTGCAAAAATTCCTGAAGTAGGATAAGCCACCTCCTTTTTGAGTATCATACCCCAGGAGTAAACCTTACCTAAACATTTATTGGAAAAAAAACCCTCAAATGACCTGGATGTATCTGTTTAGAAACTGAAAACTTTTTGAACTAACTGAATGCTAATTCTTATATATGCTCTTTTCCCTTCTCTTCTAAATAATTTTTGTGTTTTGGGGGCTTTATTTATTTGGTTTTTTTACATAACGTCTTCTGGAGAGGAGACCAAAAGTGACTCCATTTTGGTACTGTAATTTAAAAAATACTGAAATACAGTATTTTTTAATAGTGGGAAGAGATAAAGCTGGAATCAAATACCTGATTCAAATGAAGCCCGCATGATTTGCAATTGGTCAAGCACCCTTAAGTGAAGACCTATGAAAAGGGTTTCTACAAACCATTTAACACTTTATTGTAAATAGCTGAACAGCCTGGGTTTTATGCAGTGTAAATTCAGGAGGAGTAGGGAGAGGAGAGAAGGGAGATAGTTCATGTAAACATCTTTTGTATTATTATTTTCTCATTTCTTATATTATTATTTTCCCACTTGACCAGTAACTGAAAAAAGCAATTATTCACACAAAACTATTCAGGGAGCCCAAAGCAGACAATAGTGTCCGGGCAGGAAAGAGTTCCCTTTCTCGAAAAGAAATTCCCTTTACTAGTTAAGCCTCAGAACTGTCATAGAACAGTTCAGTTGAATAAGTTATGGCCTGAGCTAAGGAATAACTCATGAAGTGAAGGGTATACAGGGTATAACACAGATAATCTGCTTCTCTGCCTGTTTTTCTGTTGTGATGCAGAATACAGAGCACTATGTACAGTCTCAACTGTATGAGGTAACAACAGTGAAAAACCTGAACACATAAAAGCAAACTCAGGCCTGCAGAACATGGATGATACCTATTTGTTCTCATATACAAGTGAAAATAACAGATTTTTTTTTCCTTCCATCTTGATTTTGTGAAAATAAAAAGTGGTAAACAGAAAAAAACCAATCTTTTCTCAGTACAGATACTGAAACATAAGTTTTAATCTCTATGTGATTTAAGGAATTTTAAACAGGAACTTCTGCATCTACAGGGCTTCCACTCCAAGGCTTTCATGACAGATTGTATGTTAGCAGACTGACCTGATAATAACCCTGGACTAATTTGTGTTTGCAATTAATCATAGCTACACTTCATTCAAATAACTACAATGTCATGAAACTATAATATGTTAGTGAAATTTCAATGAATATACTTTGTTTAAAAATATTCAGATTTAGTACCAGATCCTTAATTTGTGGTTGTGTTAAATATCTATGTATTGCCTTTATACCTGCTGTTAAGCTGTGCCGACACATATTCTGTTTACTAATAATGATAATTTCCCAGTGCAATACAATTGTTCAAAATCAGATTTCTTCAATAAATACATAATGCCCAAAATTACATTCCCAGCACATTTAATTAAATTGCTTTCCGTTTCATTCCTTCTGGAGTCTCAAAGAGCTCAAGAATATTTGACAGAACTCAGCCAAGCAGGTACCTGATTTTGATACATTAACCTTGGCACTAAGGGTAACTTTACTCCTTCTATACATTGAGATATCATCTTCACACAGTAACAGATTACTGTACTTCTAGCTTCAGCAGAAAGGCTATGAATCAGTGAATGTCATCCCAACTCAGTATACACAGAGGTAACACATATTTATAAGATGTATGAACAAAGTAGCACTAAACCAAGAAATAAGAGAATCACAGTGTTTTGTTGTGATTAACACAATATTGGTTTAAAATTCATTCGATCTGATTACAAGGTCACAGAATACTGGAACTTATTAAGACATAATAAGGATACACAATAATGATATTAAACTTTGAGGGCATTGTTCACATTATTTGAGTAAGCTTATGGAATTTGCCATCCAGCTTGCTATATGATCCAGGTCTAAAATGAAAGCTCAAACTTTTAATTCATTTATTGGCAAAATCAATTAACTCTCCAATTCACATGTGTGTTTTCTTTCCCCATACTTACTATGTGTGGATTCTAATAACCTCACAGTGTTTGTTAAAGTATCTTTAAAATGACTTAGTAAGAAAAAATTCTAAGCTCGCATTTAATTTTATTCTCTGAACTAAGGAAGAGAATTGTGGAAAGCCTGAATTTGATTCTTTTCACTGTAGTGAGTTTGAAATCCTCAGTGTTACACACCATTGTACGCTATGCTACATATGATTTTAAAGATAAGGTAATATCGAACTTTATTATCTAAGTTATGTTTAACTTTTGTCTCTGTCTCCTTCATAGAAGTCCATGCTGCCTCTCTAGCTCCTTTTAGCTGTTCTCACAGATGGGGCTTGTTGCTGTCAGGCAACTTGTTAAGAGCTGTCCAAATGTAGAGCCCAAAAGACAAAGCTCTCCTCTCCTCTCCTCTCCTCTCCTCTCCTCTCCTCTCCTCTCCTCTCCTCTCCTTTCCTCTCCCTTCTGTTCCTTAGGAAAGATGCATTTTACCTGATTATGTGTCGGGATCACCCTGCAAGGGCTTGACCTTAAGGAGAAAGAGCTGTTGGATTGAGAAGCTGGTAAACAGCTGGACACCTGCAGGGCTCAGCCTTGAGGAGAAGGAGCTGTGGTAAACAACTAAGAGGAAGCAAAGGAGCACAGGAACACCTACAGGCAGCGAATCCTGACTGTGTGAGAGGTGCGTGGACAGCACGTGGTATTTTGTATATAGCCAATTGCAATAATTACAGTGTTACAGTGTAACAGCTGTAACCAATCATGAGTGTGTGTGCGGTGACTAAACAAAAATTTTGATATATATTGGAGTCAGATAAGACAATAAACGGCTTTGGAGTATAACTCTCATAGAGTTGTGAAGTCCATCTTTCTCCCGCAATTAAGCAGTGAATAAAGAAAAATTCAATTAATTTTTAAAGAACTGTGGCAAAAGATCTCCCATTTTCTTCCAGACCCACTGGCTGATTTTTACAGGTGTCTAAATATCAAAGTGTCATTAAAACTTGCATGTTTACTTGCAGTAAACATTGCTTCCTAGCTTGATCTACATTTTTGTTAATATACTGGGAGATTAAATAGATTTACTTAAAAGACAAATTCAAACTGCAAGAATTATATCAATATGACCTCTCAATGGCATAATACAAGGTGTCATTAGACATTAAAATGCGTCCTAATTCTTTGTGTATGAATTAAACTGTGTTTTTTAAAAAAATCTATTCTGAAATGAATTTTCTGTATGCATCATGTCCTATTCCTTTTAGAGCTAGTCCAATATTTTTCACTGGAAGAGTTTTTCATGAAAAATACTAATTACACTGTCAACAGTTTTTATGGGATCTATGATTTAGCAGAGAATTTCAGTGCAAGATTATAAAAGTATTTTGCTTCACTAATTTAAAAATGTTTCAATTTCTTCATTGACCAGCAATACATATTTTATATGATGTAAGATAATTTTTTTTTCTAACAATACAATGAGGAAAAAAGGTTTGCTTTTATAAAAAAGTATGAAAACAAAATATTCTACTACGTTTTCTTCCTTCTACTCCATCAGTTACTGATGTTTTTGGCTTATTTCTACTTCAGCCAATTTTCAAAGTCACAGAATTTCCAGCAGAAAACAATACAAGTTTTCTGTTACCTATAATATTCTTTACCTCATAAACTTGGGATGTCCATTCGGGGCAAAAATTCTTATTACATAGGACAATTTGATGGGAATGCGTAGTTAAAAAAACCCAAAACATTGGACTAATCTGAGCTTTGTTCCTGCAAGGTTAGAGTAAATTAATCTAAGACTACATTGCACTAGAAGCAGCACTCAAGATCTACTACTGTACCTGGTGGTTATATCGCTTTCCCTAACACTGATTGAGTGAATTTTGTTTATCTGTTTGATTGGGGGGGGAGATCAATTTTCACACATGTCAGGATGATAACAGGAGGAAGCAGAAAAATTATGTTGGAAATGGGGTTAGAGTGATTTTGATGGTCTGAAATTAGCTTTAATTGTGAAACTTTGTCTTCAGAACCACTGTTCTGCCAAGCAGAATTGTTAATGTGACATTTAACACATATTTTGAGTATCTATGCTTCCTCTTTATTGAAATGAAGTTTACTGATGTTCATTCTGCATTGATTTCAGTGTGTCTGATAATCTTTCCATTGGTGTGGTATTTCATGAAGAGATAAATTTCTGAGAAATGTAATTACTTTTTTTTACCCATTAAAGCAGCATATCTATAGAGATCTTTTAAGCTCCCATATGTTCCTTCAATACCTTTCTCAAAGGATTTTCTTCTTTTCCCTTTCATTTAATTAGATTTTCATTATTAACTTTTTTGATGGACAATAAATGGAACTGTTAAAAAGATAATGAAAAAGAAATAATTGTCCCTGTGTTGTAAGGTGGATATTGATTTGCCATCAAAGCAACTGTATTTATAATTGTTTTCATTATGGAAGGAGGGAATACAGAAATTAATCTTCTAACAATTGTAATTATATATATAAAAGTATAGGAAGTAATGCCCTATACCTGCAAATGCAACTGGTAAAAATGCCACTAAATATTGATGTCTACAATTTGGAGCAGAATCCTGCTCAAATATTCTTACTGGTATAATTGTGACTGTTTTTTTATTAAAGGCCTGCATCTGCAAGCAAAACTTCTAAAACTGCCTTGTAAGACTGTGATTACATGTCAGTGTATAGCAGAGAACACTTGGGATCCCAATCTCCTTGTTGTTCATATAGGACGTCCAATTCAGTGCACCACATCTCTTATCTGGGATATGCATCTGTAGTTCTTTTCTGCAGAAAGCAGAGCATGCTCAAGTATTTCTCCTGAGATAGCTTTGGGTTTCAGCAGTGTACTCAGACCGTGAGCATTTCCAGGTTTTCTAGTGGAAATGTTGCCTAACTTGACACAATTGATAAAGAAATGTGAAAACTTTGTTTCACACTCTTAAATTAGGAACAAACAAAAAAACAAATCACAAAACCTATTCTAGATTTCTAGGATGAACAGTTGTAAGCTTTACTGTGAGAGGATTTTTGGTCAGGGAAAATGAGTAAGTCTATAAATTCTGATTGGTATGGTGTGAAAAAAACCCTTTAATCTATTTTTCTAAGGTAAGTTTTTAAATAAGGAAATGACAATTGCTGTAAAGTTGGAAATAATATCACATATGGAAGTGTTCCAATTTTCCCTTTCTGGTACGAATCTTTCTGAGTAGTTTAGAAACAGCATGGAGCATGAAGATGCCTACAGTGCCGAAGAAAGCTGACTATTAGATGTGAAAGACTAGAAGAAGTTGATCAGATAGCACATCAGTTCCCATTCATCTCCATTTTCATTTTTCTGAAAGGACTACTGTGTTCAAATACCAATATGACAAAATACCATACATTTTGTATGTCAGCTACTTGCAGATAGTCCTTCCTTACTTAAGAAAGATGGTTTCCAATGCCTGTGTTATGATAATATACTGGATGCATTCCTACTCAAATCCTCATGCATATTTCTCACATGATGAATTTTTATTGCAGATTAGAAGCGACAAGAACAGGCTCTTGGCCTTAAAACTGCTCTATACTGATTTACATATATATAACCCAAAGCCTTTCTTTTGTGAAATGGGCCAGTAACCTACCACTTGAGTCCCTGGGCTATGTATACTTCTCTCAGACAATAGTAACCTGTTTATTATTATTACTATCTCCTTAAAAAAGCTGTTTCTAAAGGTCCTGGAAAACAGCCAGGGAGTAATACACTCTTCCTGGGCACCTGGTGCAAACTGGTTTGCATTTACACAGCTTACTGATACACACTGGCCTGACCCATGCTGTATAGTGTATGGAGTGAAGCGTGGTTCAGTACTACACTACAGGCTTACTTTGCTGCGTCCCCACATGGCTGCAGTACCTTATTCCCACTACAAATGCCTTTAACCCGTTCTCTGTAATTTTGTGGATATTTGTTACACACCTTTGTAGGAAATACTGTTGCACTGTATCAACAACGCAGTGAATATGCATGCAAGACATTAAAGGAGAAAAGTGATTTTATTTAAAAGAAAAACTGACACAAAACTTGTTTCACTCACTCCCATTCTCTCTTCCCACACAAGCACTAGAATGTATGTGATGACCAAGAGGTCTGCCCTGTGGTCAGGGGCCATGGTAGTAGTGTTCAGGATGTCTGGCCAGCAGTCAGGCACCACAGTGCTCATGTCCAGATGTTAGGATGCATCCTTTGCAGGGGAAGACAATTTTAATGTCTCCTGGGTTAGTGACCACATGCAGATTTCAGATACACCTTTTTTTACCCTTTCGGAGCTGGCAGTGTATCTATCTTGGTACACATTTGGATGCCATTCACACAGGCACTGAGAGCCCTTTCCCTGTTATGTATGCCTGCTGGTGGCTCCACACCCAGACATTCCCATTCATTCTCCTTTCACACCAATCTTAGCCTTTCTGATGCAATTCTTTACATCTTTATAGTATCCCATTGATTTTTAATTTCAAGCAGTAGTGCTGAGAGTTATTTAAATCCTTCTGCATCAAACAACCTTGCCAGGTTTCTGTGTGATTGGGGAACATTTCTGCAGCTGAAATATGAATAAATAGTATGTCTGAAGGGTCTGAAAGAGTTGAAATTTACTTGTCTTGTGCCAAAGAAAGCAAGAGAACTGCCTCACAAATCGACTCATTTATACCTGTACCATTGAAGGGACTTACCTGGTTTTCCTTAGAGTGGCTCCTCTAAGCAACCCAGAAAATATGCTGTCTGAATGAGAAACAGGAGGGAAATAGGAAGTGATTCAAATGACAATGTAGATGCACCCATAGCCTATACCTAGATTTACCTGCTGATATGTTACAGGACAATTTGGATCCCTGGTCCTTCATGCCAAAAACCTTTTGGACCACGTCGTAGTCATTCTCTGGATATTGAACTTTGGCAGCGGGGGGGCAAGAGAGGTGTTTATGAAAAGAGAAGATGTATGAAGGAGAGTGTTCAATACTAGCCAGAATATTGTCTAATTATGAATTTATGGCCAGGACTCACGTGTACATCTGAAATTGCCAAAACAGAGATAGCATGAAAGTTCATAGTCATACACATTAAAAAGATAGACAGATAGATAGATCGATAACATAAATGTTACCCCATACAATGTATAGCTAGCTTCAGCAAAGAAAGGAAAAAAAACCCCTGCCCAAAACCAACCAACCAAACAAACCACCCCCATCCCCTCCCTTTAATATTAGAGACATATGATTACCTACAAGTTGGATTAATCAATTTTTATTACAGAACTAGTTCATATCCTCCATGGGCTTTGACCTAACAAAAAATGATCATGTCAGTGTGACCTTATTTTCAAATATCATTGTTAAACCAAGGGTAAAGGTTTATGTTCAATGTGCTTATGATATTTTATGTTCTTTCCTTACCTCTTTGTTTATCATCAGTGCTGTAATCACAAAATTCCCAAGAAAATTGCTTTCTATTTTCAAAATTGAACACCAATGTTACCTACTTTGGAGCAGAGAAGTGTAACTTCAGGGATTATGAGAGATGATAAATATATAAGAATTATGAAGATAAAACAATGAAGAAAGAGTATTTTTTTAATTTGATAGTCCAGGTAAATTCAGGTAGTTGAGGTAAAATGTAGAATAACTTTTCACTTTTTCAGGAAAAAAAGATATTTGGCTTTTGGTCACATTCATTCTTCATAAATTCAGGAAATGTACTATGTGCAGAACTGATTTGAATAAACATAGCTATCTACAATGCTGACACCTGCACCTGAAACAGTGTCTTTAAATAACAGAAACACAGGCATTTCTTGATTGAAATTAATCTTTGTTTCGGTTAAGTCATTTGGATTCCATCCTACTTCCTGTCATAAACCCCAACGGCAGTCCAAGGTAGTTCAGATGCAAACGTAAACCTGAATTTAGGTGTGATGAACACCACAATTTTTCCAACACCATGGATTTTATTAAACAAAGAAACAAAACCAACCAACCAAGCCATCCACCCCCCAAAACACAAAAAAATCTATGTTAAAGCTGATTTGCAAGCAATTGCCCCCCTCTCCAAATTACTACCATTGAGGCAGAAAAAAAAAAATCTAGTGATTTTGTACCACGAACAGAGCTCCTAATGGTGAACAAATTGTGTATGTATATTACATCCTAACATGTTCAACATGAGCTTGATTAGCAAATGATTTTTTTTTTGTGACACATTTTTTTCAGTTCTAATGACAATTCAGATTTTAATAAAGCTAAATACATTTTGTTGCAGTGGAATTAATTTAAACAAATATCATCTGTTAAAATTAAACAACAGTGAAACATCAAGTGTAAAATTTTTATTTCCTCTCTTAGATTACTGTGTTAGCACATGTAACAGCAGGTGACTAACATGTGATGAGTACACCTATTACTAAAAAAAGAAAAAGTCACGTGTTCACTACTGTCTCGTCCTTGCCTTTCATCACTTGCATATTTTTCATTCTACACAAATCTATATGGAACTCCTTGTTGATCACGGGACTCATTTTTGTTGTCACGTGCCTACTCATTGCCTTAATCTCCTTAACCTCCCTTCTAAGCAGTCCTGATAATGCATAAAAAATGCACTACAAAAAATACTAAGTAGTATATTTAGTTCTTTGCACACTGAAATCAGCAATTAATGTCTCATTAAGTACAGCTGCAGAAGTAATACGAAGTATTGTCTTAATATTCTCATTGTGCAAAACAAGAGACAAACAGCCTCTATTAAGTCCTAAAGAACTCACTGTCACTGTGTAACAACGTTGCATGTCCCAGAATTGAGTTTAGTATTGAAATGGGAATACTGTTGAGAATTTGACATCTGAAGTTATTTAGTCATTTGTAATTTAGGTGCCGGGCAGAGATACTGTTTTTCTAACACTTTAAATTACACTTTAGATACCACTATCCTCAAGGTAGGAAGTGTAAATATTAGCTGAACTACAAATAGAAAGTAAGAGGCTTCATATAGATTCCTTACTTTTCATTTCTTGGGATACTATTCTTTCTTCTGTTCACTGCTTACTGAGAACATATTACATGGGCTTAAAGTATGCTTGTGATTGACTTTGTATTTTGAAAATTTAATAAGGGATGAAGGAGACACTGGCTTTTTCTGACACCAAAAGACTTTCCAAGAAGAGAGCCCTAACAAGAAATGATAGGATTGAGTCATATCCTAGCTTTCCTTTTGCACCTCGATCATTGTGCCAGAAGAAAAGAATGACTCATGGGGCCAAGAAGAGAGAAATCAATCAAGAAAAGCGCTGACCCTGAAATTCAGACCTAAGTAACCTCTGCATGCATGGGAAGGGGAAAAGGAGCACGGCTTTTTACTGAAGTATTACTTCCACATTTTTAATTAAAAAGACATCAAATAAAATGTGCAAACAATACCAAAAGCAGGCATAGAACAGTTCAGAAGGAAGAACAGCTAAAAATAGTTCATTTTCTGGTTGATTGCTTTAACCAGTATACTATTATAGAAAAGATTCAAGATAGTTCAGCTTTGCTAGCCTGTATAATTTAATAGATTTAATCACGGCTATTCTGCTTTATAGTGAGTTCAATTATTACTACATACATTAAGAATGGTCATAGAATGCCTTTAATCTAAGACTTCTCAGAAGATTCAGATGCAAAACTGTTTAGCTTGTGAAGCAACAAGGATTAAAGAAAATAAACTTTGACTAGTGTGGTCATAGTGATGACATCTCTGAATTTTCTGGTTGTTACCTAAGCTTCCTTCACAAAAATGTAGGTACCTATGGAGTGAAAGCTACACAGAATTTTGGTGAATTTTTATATTAGAATGATGCCCACCTTTGGAAAATTGAGTGAAACTCTGTGTAATTTTGAGAAAATTCAGATGTCAAAATAATTATGTAAGTACATAGCCATATAACTGCATAAATATAAAGTCATCAAGCTGAACAATGTAATTAATACATTCATTATTTTTCTGTTGGCACATTCCAGGCTGTTTGAATACCATAACCAGCAAACTTTCAGCTGTTCATTCTTACCATAAATTAGATTTACTGTAAACCAAAAAGCAAACCAATCATTCCTCAGCCCACCAGTTTTCTTATTGTTCCTTTGAGTTCATTTTACAAAGGACTGTGGAACACTAAGTCTTTTATTTATACTATGGTTTTTATTACTGAATAACACCATGATCTGTAGTGCACCACATTGTGGAAGTACATGAAAATTTCCTTCTGCTTTTTTCAATTAGGTAGGAAATGCAAGGGGAAAAGCCTGAGAGAATGACTATAGCTTTTAGCTTCTCTGTCATACAGCAAACCATCCAGAACAACTGAGACAAATTATAATTCCTGGTCTGCTTTTGAAACCGGTGTAGTTAAGCCTAGTCTTCCTTGGGAGTTACTGTAAAATTACAATATAACCTTTATTATGCAGACATTTTAATTCATTTCAGTAAGACTGATTCCACAGTGGGATTCCACTGACATGCACAATATGAACAGAAAGGATTTTTGGGCAGAAAGTTTATAATACTTTTTATATATAGTTTAGAAAGATCTTTGAATAAAATAGTATTAGATTGTCTTTATGTCTTAAGAATATCAGTAAACACAGAAGTTGTCCAGTGCCAATTAAAAAAAAAAAAAAGCCAGCCACTGCCACATTTGAGTGCATGTAGCTCATTCCACAAATAATAGATGGAAAAGCCCAAATGACAGATGGAACAGAAATTCTACTATGAAATAGATTGTAGTTTCCACCTTGACTTTTCCTTAAGGAACATGTGATCACGTATGCATACATACATACAGGTTGTTCCATTAGAAGAATCTATCCTATGGATAGTTCTGCTCATTAGTGTAAGTATATGGAAATAGCTGCAGAAAGAAATGGAGCAACAGAGGGCTGCCAAAAGTGTTATATATTTTATATATTTTTCCTTGAGTAAGTATCAAATTGGCTTTCAAAAATTACAGGTGAAGTAAGGAAAATAAAAGAAGAGGTGGGGGAAATTCCTCTAACTTGGAAGCTAAAGATGTTAAGGAGAAAATAATTCAGTCTGAGATGTATAATCATAGATTATTCAATACAATGTAGAGAGTGATGTTTTATCCTTTTTTTAATAAATATATATTATATAATACAATGAAATACATCACAATGAAATGCAATATAATGTATGTAATACAAATGTTAATTATTCCCAAAACTACAATGCATAGATAATTGCAATATATAAATAATTTAAAAGATTTATATATTTCTGTTGGGAAAACAATTAGGCCCTGAACCATCTAGAGTGAAAAACTTCTGCAAATACATCAGACCACAGGCAGAAATTACTCAAAAGCTCTTACTGAATTTCTGAAGTCTTGAGCTAGCTTGAAAGTGGATAGTTCCTAAGAGGAGGAATGGAGCCTAAAAATCTATTGTTACAGAGGTGCCAGCTGAGTACAGACTTAACACAAATACTTTGCCAGCAAAGCCACCTGAAGAAATTTCCATCAGAGCCCCTTCTTTCCATTAGCATACAACTGTTCCTTTCATTTGTTTTGATTCAAGTTTTTCTGCACCCATGTTATAAATTGGGTTACTAAAATAAATTTTAATGAATAATTCTATGGAAAATACCTGAAAAACCTACACAGTTTAATCTTAGCCTTGAATTTCACAATTTGCAGATGAGGGCAACTAACACAGAAGTGTAAAAACAATGTCATAGCAATGCCACTTTATGGAGTTTCATTTTGAACTAGGAGAGGACACAGAAATCAGAATTGATGAATGAAATCACAGAAACACAGAATCACAGAATC
>NW_010519835.1:0-10857 GCF_000687285.1 Phaethon lepturus
AGAATTTGGGAGTGAAGTTGAGCCCAGGAAGGAGGGACGGGAGGGGGAAGGTGTTTTAAGATTTGGTTTTAGTTCTCATCATCTGTACTCTGATTTGATTGATAATAAATCAAACTAATTTCCTCAAGCCGAGTCTGTTTTGCCCGTGACAGTAATGGGTGAGTGATATCTCCCTGTCCTTGTCTTGACCCACGAGCCTTTCGTTACATTCTCTCACCCCTGTCCAGCTGAGCAGGGCAGTGACAGAGCCACTTTGGTGGGCACATGGTGTCCAGTCAGGGTCAGCCCACCACACTATCACTATTTCTAAACAGAGGAAAATGAGAAAACATTATCAGGTGAAAGAAGAGAAGCAAAATTCCGCATAAGATTAATCCGTTTGATTAGTCCTCTGTAAATAAGGGTACCTGCCAGGTATTAAAGTAAAACCTACATAAATGTAAGGAAAGGTGGCTCAGAAGTCCTTTGTTCTGATCCAAATGTATGAAAAGATTGCTTTGATGCTGATGAAGGAAACTGTTTCAAAGATATGGTGAAGGCTGTGTAATAATCTATTACTGTATGTAAAACTACAGAAAGTTCTCCTACTGTCCAGCAGGCTCTGGGCAAAGATGTGGTATTCAGATAAAGTGGTTTATGAGAGCATGAAGGACACACAGGCATGGGGCAGAATGTACATCAAAATTATGGTGGTGTTTTCTTCCAGTGTTGATTGGTCTTGCTGGTAGTTTCTAAAATTATTCTGAAAATCTAAAATAGTGCCAGCGACAGGGGACTACATGAAACAAAACCGAGGACGCAAATCAAAGCCTTTGGTAGCTCACTGGTCAACTCAGCCTTACTTTGGACAGCCTGAGAGAAAACATTCCTGATGATGATGACTAGCCCAGGAGCGTGTGCTGCCCTCCCCAGGTGACTACAGCCCCAGTCCCACGGGCCAGCTTCCCACAGTGTTCAACTCCAGCTGATTTGACTGAGTTTGTTCACTGAGATGAGACTGTACATAAAGGATGCCTCAAAACACAGACTTTATCTTTTAAGGTAACTTGGCACCCTTGATATTTTGATATTTAATGAAGAGTGTTCAGACTTAGTGGAAGGGAAGCATTCCAGGATTTCCAGTGGTGTTTTGTTAAAAACCAAAGAACCCAAGTTTCAACTGAATCCTGAGGCTGGGACTAGAGATGTTTACTAAACCTTCTCCGATGAGATTTTTATCCTAACTAGTTTGCAAGTTTTCCATGAAAGAACATCTGCTCAGGGCAGCATAAAACATTCCTGGCACGTTCGGGGAGAATGACAAGCACATTGGTTATTCATCACTGACAGAGCAGTGACGGCTCTAGTCCTACAGTCTAACTGCATTTCCAAAAGGAAGCAGGTGGATATAAAACAGCAAAGAGCCTGAAAGTGAATCCCGGGAGAAATCGCATGGACTGACTGTCCAGCCCTCAAGCTACCAAGTTACCCAGGGTAACAACATGGCAATGGTTCTGCAAAAGGACTTGAGCCAACTTTAAACAACGATGGATAAGTCCACCTGCTCACTCTCCAAGAGACTCCCTCCACATATGTAACCTGCCAGAAGATTTAATAAACTAGAAGTAAACCTGTCTCATGGCTATGGTATTGGTTAAAGCATCAAGTCAGTCTATCCCTTTGCTGTCATCAGCAAACAGTAAGAGCCAAAAGAAGAAATGTTACATGATTGTACAGGCCCTTCAGGTTAGCATTCTTGCTCTCGAAAACCCTTAGGAACACAGTCATCTGACATGCAGGCAGTCAACACTTTGCATTAGGTACCTGTCTAAAAATGTCTAAAAAACATTTTTAGTCAAAGGTGATTGTTGCCCTCTCTGCCACTGGTAAAATGTCAAGAGCATGCCTGCTCCTAGAAAGTGATGAGCTGGAGTGTGAGAGAGAGAGAGAGAGGATGAGAGGCAGAAAGAGAAATCTGGAAAAGATCAGGCAACTTCATTTGTATTAATTAACTGAAGGAGATGCATTCTCCCCTGGGAGGAGATGAGGGATATTACTGGCAAAATGGTAACCTCACAGGCAACAAATAAGTCTAAGGTCCCCTGCGACTAATGTTGGACACCTGGCCAAATAGCCACGTCTTGTCCAAGTAATCCTGGGTCTGCATACCCATGCCCTGAAGAGAGGCTGAATTCCACCTGCATTCCTGAGGAGAAAAGTTTTTTGATATGTGGAATTTTTCCACCTATTAGACATTTTTCCAATAGATTTTGATTATGTAAGTCCTCTCTTTATCAAAAATAAAGAAATACAATCTTGAATTTTGCCATGGCTGAAGTCTCCTGAGTATAAGCACAGGGGAAGCGCATGCTGTATTCAGACTTGCATCTACTCCAATCTGGTCTGTATATGTCCCTTTCTGAATTATGGTACTGCAGAATAGATATATGAATATTAATTGAATATGCACTGGAGTTGGCATAAGTGACTTCTATGAAGTTGTGAAGATAATTAGTTGCCAGATCATTTTCTTAGCACAGGTTGAATACGAAAATACAGAGTGTGCATGGATTTGAAGTAAACACCCGTAGTTTGCCAGCAGTAAAGTTCTTGACAAATACCCAATGCTTCTTCTTAAACACTAATAATGTTTTGCAGAACCTTTTTGTTACCTAGTTGGACAGAAGAGGAAATTCTTTAAATGAGAAGAAAATTATGATACCTATTACCTAGCAAGGCTCTAAAAAAATCAATTCTGCTCTCTCAAAATTATGACTTCTCAATACAGAAAGTGAAACCTTTCTAATAATATTGATTGCTATTGTTAAACTGTGAAAGAACAGATTATCTACTCATGCAAATAAGGAGAAAAATAATTTCTAAATTCTGAAGAGTTATAAGAAGAATGATTCTGCCTTAATGTAAGACGTTATTAGGAAGTTGTCATTTATATGTTTTCCTCAATACTTTTTCTGTGAAGTGAGATCAAGCTATGTGCTACATCATGGGGACTGCATGACAGCAACTTCTTTGTCAAAAATATCCAAGGGACTGCTGCAGGGCTTATATTGTGTGATATTTTCATGTACAACCCAGATGATGAGACAGAATTGCTCCTTGCAAATGATCCCAAATTTGGGTGACTGGCTTGTCCTCCAGCTTGTAAAGGTTGGAGAAACCAGACTTTGGAAAACCTAGAGAATCTCCTGGGGTTCATTAAGTGAACTGTTCTGCACCAGGCAGCATTACCCACTGGGAAGCAACTGGCTGAGTAACAGCCCTGCTGGAGAGGATAGCGATGGATGCAGAGTTGAATATGAGCCAACAGTGTGTGCTCATTGCAAATAAAGCAAAATGCACACACGGCTGCCTTAGAAGGAACTTGGCTAGCAGGACGGGATAGTTACTACCCACCTCCACTTGGTGCTGGTGAAGCTAAAAATGGAATATTGTGCCCAGGTTTCTGTCCCCTTGTTTAGGAGTTATCCTGAGAAACTGGAAAGTGTCCAGCACAAGGCTACACAGATGGTTCGGGACCTAGAGCATGGGATGCTAGACATTGGAGGTCGCTTGGTCTGGGGCAGGGAAGGCTAAGGGGTGATCTAGTAGAAGTCTACGACCATTTGAAGGGGTTTTACAAAGATGACAGAACCAAATACTCCTTGATAGGAAAATATGACAAAACAAGACTGTGGAGGCACCATCCTTGGCTAGACATATCCATGTAGACCAAATCCAGTGTTGGCTGCAGGTTTGTTTTGACTAGGAGGTTGGACTGGAGACCTCATGAGGTTTGTTT
The DNA here is from genome assembly GCF_000687285.1 of Phaethon lepturus. Taxonomy (NCBI): domain Eukaryota; kingdom Metazoa; phylum Chordata; class Aves; order Phaethontiformes; family Phaethontidae; genus Phaethon; species Phaethon lepturus. Next base: position 3,779 of record NW_010519835.1, read on the forward strand.
CAACCGCCATTTTGGAAATTTTACAATCTCCTAATGTATACCCCAATACAATATTTTTCTAATATATACAGAAGAACAATAAAGTGAGATCCCTCCATGATCTAGTTTCATCACTAGGTAGTTAATTCAGTTGACTGACACAACATTTTTATTTTGGAATGATTAACCATGATTTATTCTGACACATCAACATTTCTCAATGAAAAGAATTCTGAATATCTTCACACATATTTTAGACTTATTTTAAAAATTATTATGTAAAACATTCACAAGAAATTCTGAAATAAGCAAATTCTTTTTAGAAACTGAGTTCAGTTGCACTGAGTATTTCCCAAATCTCTTCCAATATATGACAAAGAAAGATAATGACAGGAATTTTAATAGGACTAGTGTGAAGCCAAGTGAAACTAAGTGGTTTCAACTGATACATTGAAACATGAAAAATCAATTCAAGAAATGTGAACATTCACAACTGAAAGAAGGCTTAGAATAGCTGCTAGTGGGGACCACCAGGTTTTCATGTGACTAATTAATTTTAAGCAAAAAGTATTCAAGAAGTATTAAATGCAAAGATCAGAAATGTTATTCTGCTAATTAAACCATACAATTGGAGAGTACTCAATATTAATGAAAAAAATAAAAAATTAGAGTTCGTAAATTTTCTATAAATTTAAATGCTGTTAGCACAACATTTCTCAAGAATTTGAAAACTACACCTTATATACGTAGCAGAGCCCCACTTCACTGCAACTCAAACCTGCTTGTCTTCCGTATTTAAACTCATGTATCTTCCATAAACTAATATGCAATAAAGGGATCTAGCAGGGCAGGAGGGGATTTCATGCCATTGCTACTGCCGAGAAGACTACCTCATCTTGTGCTTTCTGAGTACAGAGCCCTCACTTCTATGTTAGGGTTAAATCAATGGCAGTGCTGCCGAGAACTTTAATAAGGCAAAAGAGAACAATTTTGACTCTGGTGCTTCAGAGTGTGTCTGAGCACATACAGGGTGGCAATTGTCTAGCTCTACCCTGACAGGTGGATATTTTAAATGGATTATTTAGTCCATCTAACTGATTAAATTATTAAATCCCAAGAAGGAAACCCTAAATTGCTAATCCAGCAGTTACCCACAAAATGACAAAGAGCTTTGGAGAAGTACCAAGGACAAGACAAAATAACGAGACTGTAAACCCCAGAAGGAGATGAGCTTGTGAGCTATCCCAACTGGTACAATTCCTGAAAATTGATCATGAAAAACCCAAGTGAAGGAGCTGTGACAAAGAAAAGACTATCAGTCTTTACTGATGAGGGAGCAGAGAGCAAGACAAGGTAGACAAATGCAAGTTTCGTTACTGAATAACATGTAATCCAGTTCATAGAGCAGAACTGGGATAGGCTCCAAAGGGACATGCCTGCCATTCATGTTAGCAGGAGTGGAGATGTTGAAGTTGGTTGCAGAGAGAAGAGATAATATAAAACAGTAAAAAGAGAGGCAAAATAATTTAGTTGAGTGGCAAAAAGATTATTTTAATGTCACATTTCCAATCTTTGAACTATTTTATCAATGCCTTCTTTGGCTTATTTGTCACTTGTCAGATAGAGAAGAACTTATCTCCATGGCAACACATTATATTAAATGTAGGAAGCAGAATCTATCTATCTATCTCAGCATCGAAGATTATTAAAGCTCATTAAATAGTAACCTACAGTAAGAGGGGAACAGGAAACCATACTGAAGGATTTGTTCAAGGAAAATAAAATATATTAGTAGATACCAACTAAAAATGGAATATTAGCTACATTCAAGAGGTTGAAAACAGTATCCAAACAGATTTTTAAATAGGAACAGCTTTCTAGGCAGGGGAAGATCTGCAGGTCTGATCAGTGCTCTGAAAGTACTCTGCAGTGAAATGAGATGCTGAGACACTTCGTCTCACTCAGGAGGTAGGGTAGGAGGAGCAGTACAGGGAGAGTTTTCTGAAACTGGAATCCAGGCAAAGGAGTGAAAGATACAGTGAATAAGAACACAAGTGATTGCAGGGACTGGGATTAGCAACTAAGTTCTGCTGGTGGCGGGTGACACGGGCTTGGACGCAATTAACTATGAGTGGAGGGCATTTAGCACTTACAGGAATGGACCCATAAATCAGATGAAACCTGGGACAACTGCATCACGGCAGCTCTAGCAAGAATACCTCATATACAGTAAACTCAAAAGAGCTCTGAAATCAATGGACTCTGTGGTTTTATGCAATCATACCAATTAATCTTAAGCTGGACAATTTATATACACTAGTCATTTATGCAACACCTTTTTTTCCCTGTTATTCCTGTAGTGGTGCAAAACAGTATGCCCAGCTCAGGAAATGCTTCAGCAGCTGGTCAGTGGATGGTGAGACACTGTTCAGAGCAGCATATGTTCTGCCCTCATGTCCGCAACCGGCCACTGTCAGAGACACAGGACTGAGCTCCACGTACATCTGCTGCGAGCCACAGGGCCACCGTTAGGTTTTTACAATAAAAATAGTATTCACAAATCTTTGAGGCTCTTGTCAGTTACAAGACCAATGTTTCTAGATGTGAGTGGTGTGTGCTACAGAAGCTGCTAAATACTTTGACTTCCAGTTTCATTCAGTTAGCATTTGGGCTAAGGTTAAAATGTGTTCTTAATGTGTCCAAACTATTTTGCACAACCCTGAGAAGCAAAAAAACATGAAAATTAATTAATAGCTTACTTTCTCCACTTGGTTCATTTTCACATGCTTCATTAATGAAATATCTTTAGGCTTCCTATCCACAGCAGGCATCAGGAGATAAATGAAAGTACTAAAATGAATGAACAAGGGGCTTGTTCAAAAGAGTTCATTCTTGTTAAAAGTTAACTGAGCAGGAAAGCAAAGACAATAAATGGAACAAAGGCCTGATAGAAAGTGAATCACACCACATCTGTTCTTGTACCTTACAAACTGGTGCTGGGCTTCCAATCACAGGTAAAATTTTATTTATATTACTCTTCTAGACAGTCTCCATTACACCTTTTGGTGAGAAACACAGAAGAGAAAAGCAAAGCACCATAGGAATGAATAGGAGAGATACCTGAATGCGTTTTAGTCAGCTGAAAGCTGCAGCATCCCACTTTTCTATGGGGAAAACAATCTGGGAGACAGCAACCTTGGAGCCTCGGTTACAGTCTTCAGGAGCTGCTGAGTTCACGCAAGGCTGTGCTGTGCTTTCCCCCTGCTCGTCCAGGGGTGTTTTTTACCAGCCGGACTGTGACGATAAAAGATGCAGCTCAAATGAAGCCCGTGTAATTTACTGTCATACAGATACATGCTTTAGTGTTTGTGTTTTGTGCATTCCTCCGGTACAGCGATACATGTTCATGAGCTGGGTATGTCACCTTTCAGACTCTGCTACCCAGGACTCACAGTGGCTATAAAAAGGTAGGCTGAAGTCAGAGTGAACCCATTATGCCAAAATAATTTTCAGGAATGAGGAGAACATTCAGTGCTGTAGTGACCACTCCAATTAATAAAAGACTGCAACAGAAAACCTACTTGGCAGATTAAATCAATACTATCTTAAGATTCTTTTGGTCCTTAAATGCAACCAGCATTACATAATATGTCCCTCTATAGACACAATTCTATACAAGAAAAATACGACGTCTCTTTCCTTTAGATCAAAATAATAATGCAATGACTTTTTCAAAGCTCGGTCTTATTAGACAGGAGCAACACAAGAGTCACAGCTACTATATTTTCTATGTATGTCTGTAACAGTTTTATGAAATTCATCTGCCTGAACAAGAAAATTTTGACATTGGGGTCTCAGAGATGTAAGTCATTATCAGATACTACTGTCATCTTTTCAGTATCATTGTAATTTATTCAGGAATCTTTACCTGACCATATTAGTCATATTTACATACCATATTAGTACTTACAGTGGTCTGCAGACTGGTGGAATAACATTGCTTTTCTCAGCTTTTCATAGCTGCTTCTCTATGGTATAAGCGATGACAGTCAGGAGACAGTATATCCCTGAAAGATCTTGCCTAAAGGACAGCGTTTTGATGGAGCAGGGAGGCGAGACTAGACACTTTTTTTCAATTGTCTTCCTTCAGCTTCTAATTTGTTAAAGGAAAAATGCCAATATTATTCTAAAGTTCCAAGATAATTTCTTCCTATTTTAAAACCAGCTATATGACACTTCAAAGGAGTGCTCTAAAGGTGATAACCTGGCAGGAAATGATAGCAGAGAACTAATGGGATGCTTCTTTTTTTTTTTTTTTTTTACGAGGTGGAATTCACCATTGTTTGGGGATTTATGCAACAGTTCAATTCCATCTCACCAGACAGACTAACACTTTCTGCTCACTCTCCATCAAAGCAGAACAAAAGGTACATTTTCTTAAGCATGCCCTGAACTTCACAGGGAACAACCAGTTGGTCAGCAGAACAGGGAACAGAGAAAAAGTGTTTAATTCCAATGTACTTGGTGTTACTACAGTAATGAGATTGTAATATGAAAATAAGTTATAAACACACTTACATAATTATAACCACTTCAAAATAATGCTAGGTTGCATTCAAAATCAGTAATCACTAAATATTAAGATTTGACCTTCAGGATGACCATGTCAGGCTATGTACGATGTGTTTCTTTAAGAGTACCATGCTCTTAATATTATGATGTATAAACATGAGTATCTTAGAGGCTTTAAATCACAATCGAGAAAGACTAAAGTCCAAAAAATATCCATTAAATGCTGCTATCTAACACATATTAACCTGCACAACAGGTGTTGTACAACCTCTGCAACCGGTGGAACAGTGAAGCTATGTTAGCATAAACAGATCACACATATTTACAAAGAAGATAACGTTGCAGGGATAAGTACCAGCCCGTACTTCTAGGAGGGTGTATTTAATGTAGTTTCAGGGTGATAGATATTTATCTATCTGATATTTAGATATATCTAAAATATCTATAGATAGATAGTTTATCAAGGTGATAGATAAGATATTTATTCATGTCAGAATAAATCTCTTAGCTGTGTTGCAATGTTTAGCTCTAAATATCCATGTGGTGCTCTATGGCAGGGCAATTTGTAAATCTATAAAGAAAATGAAGAGATGCTACATATGAGAGAAGGGGTTAAGGGAATCTTAGCAGATTAGTAGATAAGGTTTGAAATCTTGTTAGCTATTGCGTAAAGTAACTAAAGCAGGAGATCCGTAGTTCCTTACAAAGACAGTTCCTAATAAACTAACAGGAGTAAGAAGATTTGTGGCTCCTCACAAGGACAGACCCTGCTAAGAATTAGGAACTTGCCTCAAGAAACTAGCTAAAACTGACCCTGCGGTTTGAGTAAGAACCAAGGAACAACCGAGTCTGCGCAGGGACAGAAGGTTACCAGTGGTGATGAAGAGGAACCACCAACCTTCATCCCCACGACCCCTGACGACCACCACTAGGAGGCAATGCGCAAGCGCAGATGGGAGGGGTTAATGGAAATAACGTCTTGGAACTCATTTCAATACGAAGCGGGACAGATCATGCATATGTATAGGCATATTGTGAAACTTTATGTATATGCAACACTTTGCTGTATATATTCGAAGTAAGTGCCGCGTTGGGGCGTGCACGGTTTTTGGTGGGACTACCCCCCCGTGCTGCCCAGTGCTGAATAAACATACCTACTTTACAATCTTACAGATTGTGGAGTCTGTTTTCCGCACGTCACATATACATAGTCCAGATTATTATTTTTTTTAAAATATGTCTGTGGACAAATCCCCTTATTTTTCTAAAGAGCTTTTATCTCAATATTTTCCAAAAAATATTTTCTTCATTAATGCCAGGATGGAATTTTGGAATCTTTTTTTAGTCCCTAAATAAACACTGCAGTCTGTTCACCTTGCTTCTAGATAGCTTTATTTGCAACCAGTATAATACCTAGAGGTTTTTCAAGAGAAATTGTGTGAGTTCACAATTCTCTTAAAAAAAAAATATTTCCTTCATAGACATATTTACAGAATATTAATATAAGCAATGAAAAACATACAACTTGGGATTTTATCTCTTTACCTACATTTGCAATTTCAAAATTAATCATGGCTCTTATTTTTCCCTAGAATACATTTTCAGGACAAAAGTCTAAAACTCTTCCATGAATACAGATGAAAAAATTAGCCCTTGGAGAATCTGTATGACTTCAAAAAAAGTAGGAAAAAACCCTTCTGCAAAACCTAGTAGTGATATTACTGTTGCACCGCAACATCATTAAATACCGCCGTACAGCCTTTAGAAAGACTTTTGTAGTATTCTTGAAAGTATCCAGCCACATAAAGAAGGGTTGCTACTTTGACACATTGCCCATCAATTAAGCTCAGTTGTTATTTTGAGGAATAGCACACTGACGTTGCCACCAAGCTGACACGGAGCAGTGCATGTAAGAAACAAAGAACCATCATACATGTCAGTACTGCGTTTCCTACCCCTCCAAAAAAGAATAAGTTGACAAGTTTAATGTAAAATAACGTGTTAATTTCTACAAAATACTTTCACTAGCGTACCTAGACAAACCACCGCTTTAAACCTCTCTTCACAGAGCAACAAAGTAAAAACCCTTCAACACAAAAAGCCATGGGAATAGGGCCCCCTGAGAGGTGAGAAGAAAAGATGACAAGGATGAGAAGTTGTTCTCAGGCAACACACACTTCTTCAAAAACTTTGTTGCAGAGAAGAGGTTAAACTCTGCCCTTCAAGGGGTCTGCTCAACATGCCCGGTTCAGGCCGGGCCAACATATAACGTCCTGTTCCTGTGGCGTCATTACGGGAAACTCGCCCCTGAGCGGTTCGGTCTTGCGGCAGCCATAACCTTGCCGGCCTGGTCCTCCCTCCTGGGCACAGAGCTCCTGCTCCTGCGTTTCACAATTGCTTTGTCGGAGACATCCAAAGCTGGTGCTGCTGCCCGGCCGCCGTCGGGGCCAGTTGTCCCTCCCGCTGGCGGGCAAGGACAAGGGGCTCTGCCTCCCAGCGGGGCAGGCCGCTGCTTCCACCGCGCACGG
>NW_010519836.1:0-12919 GCF_000687285.1 Phaethon lepturus
CAGGTGAAGTTCCTGGAGACTGGAAACAGGGTAACATTGCATCCATTTTTTTAAAAGATAGCAAGGAAGACCCTGGGAACTACAGATCCATCAACTTCACCTTTGTGCCTGGGAAGATCATGGAGCACATGCTCCTAGAAGCTATGCTAAGGCACATAGAGGACAGGGAGGTGATTTGAGACAGTCAGCATGGCTTCACCAAGGCAATGTCCTGCCTGACCAACCTAGTCTCTAACCAACTCCTTCTAGAGAAGAACTACTGATATCGTCTATCTGGAGTTCTGTAAGGCCTTTGACATGATTCCCCACAATATCCTTCTCTCTAAATTGGAGAGACAAGGATTTGATGGGTGGACTGTTTGGTGGATGAGGAGTTGGTTGTATGGCCACATCCAGAGGGTAGTGGTCAACAGCTCAATGTCTAGATGGATATTGGCGATGAGTGGTGTCCCTCAGGGGTCCATATTGGGACCAGTACTCTTTAATATCTTCATCAGTGACATAGTGGGATCAAATGCACGCTCAGCAAGTTTACAGATGACACCATGAGGCCATCCAGAGGGACCTCAACAAGCTCGAGGAATGGGCTCATGTGAACCTCATGAGGTTCAACAAGGCCAAGTGCAGGGTCGTGAAGATCAACAAGGCCAAGTGCGGGGTCCTTCACCTGGGTTGGGACAACCCCCAGTATCAATACAGGCTGGGGGATGAAGAGATTGAGAGCAGCCCTGCTGAGAAGGACTTGGGGGTGCTGGTGGATGAAAAGCTGGACATGAGCCAGCAATGTGCACTTGCAGCCCAGAAGGCCAACCACATCCTGATCTGCATCCAAAGAAGCGCAGCCAGCAGGTTGAGGGAGCATATTCTGCCCCTCTACTCCTCTCTGGTGAGACCCCACCTGGAGTCCTGCGTCCAGCTCTGGAGCCCTCAGCACACGAAATACATGGACCTGTTGGAGCAGGTCCAAAGGAGGGCCACCAAAATGATCAGAGGGTTGGAACACCTTTCTTCATAGGACACCTGTTCTCATAGGACAGGTGGAGAGAATTGGGGTTGTTCAGCCTGGAGAGGAGAAGGCTTTTGCTGCTTCTTACAGCTTTTCAGTGCTTAAAGGTGGCATCTAAGGAAGATGGGGATAAACATTTTAGTAGGGCCTGTAGCAATAGGACAAGGGGTAATGGTTTTAAACTAAAAAAGGGAAGATTTGGACTAGATGTAAGGAAGAAATTTTTCACAGTGAGGGTGGTGAACTACTGGCACACGTTGCCCAGAGAGGTGGTAGATTCCCCTCCCTGGAAACATTCCAGGTCAGGTTGGATGGGGCTCTGAGCAACCTGACCTACTTGAAGATGTTCCTGCTCACTGCAGGGAGGGTTGGACTAAATGACCTTTAAAAGTCCCTTCCAACCCAAAGGTTCTATGATTCTGTTACTCTAAAATAGGTTCTGTTTATAGTATTCTTTATGGAAATTACAGTCATACAAAAAATAACTTTTAAGTCATCATTTTGTTTCCCACTGTAAAAAGTCTGTCATGGAAGAGAAGCATCAGCATTTTCTGTGGAAAACTTTACTGTGAACCTGTAAGAAATTATAAAGAAGTCTTCTATATTTTTGGTACTTGGAGTGATCTTTTCTTCTAATATAATTATTCTTCTGACAGGAAAGAAATCTAGACACCCTGAAAATAAGGTTGAAGAAGATTGTAAAGGTCAAAGTATCATATTTTCTCACCATATTGACACAGTATACATGACGTTTCAGAATTCTGATATTACCTTTTTGAGAAGATTACTGCAAGAACAGAGAACAGCAAAAAACCTCCAAAACTCTCTGTTTCCACATGTGAAATTATAGTGATATAGCCACTTTTCCTCGCAAAGTTTGAAAATTTTGAGGCTAAGCAACATATTTTCACTCCTGAAGTACTTTATTGCTCCAAATAATCACAATTCCTTTTCTTTCTCATTTCAGAGAAATTAATACACTGCATTGTGGTAAATTTTGCACAGTTGGTATGCTGTAAAACCAAAGAGAAAATATTTGTAGATAATGAAACCAACAACTGTATCAAAATTGCAGCAGTATAAGCAAAGTTATTTTAAAGCAAGTAAAATTTTAAGTTGAAGTAATTCTAACTTGTTCTTAAACAAATGGAAATCAATTAAGTCAACAGAAGTTTGGCTGGATTGGGAACAAGTAAGGAGTTGTCCTAATGCATATTTTTTAATAGATCATAAAGAAGCACCACCAATTTTTTAAAAAATACTGTTTGATTGTTTATTAAAAGGTATATTTTCCATTTGTTTGCTTTCAAACAACTGCCTTCAGTGCAAAAACCAGCAAAATAAGACCTGCTAAAAGAAATCTTCAAGTTCTATCATTTTGACTACGGGCCACACCCTCAGGTAACAGATGACATGGGTCAATCTGTTGTAACCTGCAGAAACACAAGTGCCCGTAGTATCACCACATCTGTTTTCCTTGACAGCGCCATTCTTGTACACTGAAAGACAACTGCCCCTGACAAGTTCCCCCCATCTGTAAGGTGATTCAGAGAGCTGGGAGGTAGTCCATTTTAATCTCTTTTGGGGCAGTAAGAATGGGGACTGACAAGGAGTGTGGACAGGAGGGCACAGCATGGAAGTGGAAGAGCATTTGGTCGTTTATTACTAGGTTTTTACCCAGCTAGATCTAGTATAGACATTCCTGTAGGCTTTCCACTTAGAAGCGTCCCTTACTCTCTTTTGATTTTAAAACAGGAAATGTTATTCTTGGGAAGAAGGAAAATGTGGAGTTTGATATATTTGGCTGTAAATCCTATTATGAATGTCTTTCTATACAGTATGACTTTTCATAAGAGATCTAAGTGATATTCAAAGCATGTAGACAGGCAATGATCTGGGCCATACCACCTCAGGCTGGTGGAGTCCTGCTGTGGTCCCATTTGGTGCAAATCCTGTTATGAAGTATGACATATAAAATATATATGGGACCTTGTAAAGACATCTACAGAATATGGAACGATTTATTAAGGTTGTATTTTGAAAGTTAATCGATGGCTTTAAAATGTGATCTTTTTACTATGTAAGGAATCAAAGCTTTCTCCTGTAAAATTTTGTAAATGTTGACATCTAAGCTGAGGAGAAGGAAAGAGGGAGGCAGTCATGTAGAAATTTCCCCCTTTTTCAGTCTTTGTGGAAAGATGTCTTTAGGTAGCTTGTTGCAGGAGGCTGTAAGAAAATATGTGAAAACAATGTATCCCTTACTCAGGACTCAGTTTTTGTGAAACGGGAGAAATTTTATATTCAAATTGCAGATGAAATGAATACCTTGCTTCTCAGGTGCTTTATTTCGGACACAATTATTTGATTTTTGTTAACTGCAGTACTAATAATGTTAGTTACAGAAGTGGTATGTGTAAATCATATAGACAGCTGTGAAAAGGAAAGCTCTTAAGGCAATCTAAATGACACACATAATTCCTCCTAATCACGAATTAATATATAGAGTTATTGTGTCCAAGAGACAATTTTTCTGTCTTGTGAGCAGTAATGTTGGAGCTGCAATAATAATTTTTGTTTGATTTCTACTTCAGTTTCTTCAATAACTTTGAAACATTTATGTGTCTAGTTATTTTCTCAGTGAAGGAACAGTGAAGGAAATTAGTAGACTAGGAGTCCATCAATTGACACTATGCTTTTTTTCAGTTTGTCAGATGAAATGAAGCTCTTCAGTTTCTTCTTCTTCTTCTTCCTTTTCTTTTTCTTCTTCTTCTTCCTCTTCCTCAGGCAACTGACCAATCGGATTTCCCCTTTTTAACTTAACCCAGAAGTGATATTGCTATGCAAATCCACGAGCAAGTGTGATAGTGACTCTCTGACTCCTTCTTACATGTGCCCATACAGCTGCACTATAGTATTATGTGACCATGTGTATAAGCTAGATGGTAGATGTGGAAGACTGTTGTAAACTCTGCTGTCAGGACAGCTGCTCAGCCTGCTTTCGTTCTCACTTGCCCATGAAGATCCATCTCAGACTAGCAACCATCCTTGCTATTCTAACCACAGCCCAGGCTTACCTAGGACATACCCAATAACTATCCCTGGAGTGCAAGAGAGAGAAGACTCTCAGATGCCAGCAATGTAGCTCTACGTACCAGAAATTCTCCCGGGTTGCTTCTTCACTGAAGAATTGTCTTTACAGAACTTTGCAAGGCCACCTGAAGGTTCCAGAGCTGAGTAAGTGAGCTGCCGTCAGTGCCAGAAACTGGATTGCTCTGCCCACGTTGGTGGTTTTGTGGCTATCCACCCCGTATACCAAACAAGGAATCCTGTGGTCTTACCTGTAATCTCATACATGTGTATTATTTTTATCTTTGTACTCTGCCTAAATTTACACTATACTAAATTCATTTTATTGTTCCAAATTTGCTTCCTTTTTATGTTATATAACCTTTCTTTTTTCCTTTCACCCTTCAAATTTCTGTTAACTTGTCTCTTCTTAGTCACTGCTTAGCTAAACTATGCATATTTAATCCTTTTCATCTTTCCTTATAAATCACTCCCTCAGGGCTCAGAACCATTTGTGGTAGATTCTTTTGAACTGCTCCAATTTGACTGTCTAGAATTTAATGCAATATTCCAGATAAGTTGCCTTTCTGCAGAAAGGAGGAACGCCTGTTTCCAATCCAATTTGAAAACTGAGAAGGCAGTCCCTTGACGTACACTGAACAGTGACCAAAGGCCTACATATTAACTCTGCTGCAGAATTTTTGTTAGCTCCACTGTACTGTTAACTAGTTTTCCATCTGCTTTTACTTTAAAGTAATCTGTAAATTATTAGATTGCGTGTAGAACCACAGTCCATTTGGCACAGGATTCCCTTTCCTGTGTGCTTGCCAGTCCTTATGGTTAGGTCTATGAACCACTGTTTCCCTTTTGGCTTTTGACTATCCGTGATGTATGATACTGAATAACCTCTTTGTCTTGATCCACATATACTTTTTTTTTTTTTTTTTTACTAAATTTCCTGCATGCAGGCTTTTGCAAATATTGATTTATGTGTTTCTCTCCCATGTTTTCTGTAATTCTGATATGATGTATGCCTCCTGATCCCTGGCACATTTGCAGCCTAAATAGTGATATCTGAGAATGTCTGTGATAAAAGAACTGCCCCAGGTTTTGAAACTATCTGATTTTTTTTGTTTCTTTGTTCAGACATTAATTAACAGTAAAACAGTTGACTGTTTCTGCTGCCATTCAACTTTCACAGTACCTTTGAGGTATAGCAACTGTAATTTTTGGCTTCTTCTCGCTGTACACCTATGTGTTAATTCACCCTTCAAAGTTGCAGATTTACAAGTATCAGCAACAGTCTTAGTGTTTTTCATCACTTATTGTGATCTGAGTGTCCTTGGTCTGTGTAACAAGCCTTTTATATTATACTGTGATGGCAGGAAGAATTTTCCAGTGCATCTGTTCCCAGATGCATGTCCTCCCTTCCTCTCTGTCCTATATCTGAAAGTGTGGACCAGAGAAGAATGTATTATTACATGTCCATTTACTGCACTGTAAAGGAAAAAATTCACAGCTTAGTTGAAACTTCATAATTTTTGCATTGCAGACAAATAAAGACAGGTCTGTGCAAGGACTAAAAGGAGATATTTTTTCTAGAGGATTTTTTTCCTTCTTATCTTTTTTTATTATCATTTGGCAAACCTGGATCTTCTTTGCTCTCATTGTGCTTTCTGATTTGGAGCTTCCTGAGTCTTACTTGCTGTTGGTGTGATTTATAGTAATATAGATTATTAAAATATGACCCAACATGCTGATGTTATTTTCTCAAAGGCTTTACGAGTGACAAGTCTTATTACGTGCTTTGTATTAGCCTAACAAATATACATTGCTAGCTTCTGGAAATCCCAAATAATGAGTGACATAAATTCATAGATCCCAAAGTGAACAAAAGATGATAAGGGTTAGCTCAAACAGCCAATTTAGTTTTTCTTCTAACTTGTCTATATATAGATATGTCTTAAAAGATTCGTTACTGTAGTCAGTTTGAATCAGATGACTCTTGCTTTCTGATTACTTTAAACTCTTTCTTCAGATCCTGACATGGGGACTTACAATATTTCTTTAAAAATTTAAAATTACCTGCTTTCAGAATAATATTGTGATTATTTGGGAAACATAAGCATATTTTGCTTTGATTTTCCTAAGAAAACAAGGTCTGTGTGATTATGTTACTTGTGCGTTTGTGCACCTTTTAGTTTTTCTTCCCATCATGATGTCCAAACCTGTTACCCAGTTTCAAGAAAATGTTTCAAACACAGGTTAACCATGATACAATTTCTTCAAACAAGTGATCAGCGTTTGGTTCTACATTGCCTAGGAATGTTGTACAACTATTTCATTATGGTTAGAAATGATAATGTTGCTTTTCTACTACATGGGTATCAGGGTTAGTTTAATAACCATTGAATCTCTTGTCACAGAAGAAACCAAGTAGTCACAAATATGTTGCAAGGAAATTTAAGCCTATTGCATATGCATTGCCATGCAGAATTGGCCTTTGCACCACTTACCTTGTTGCAAGCAGAAAGATAAGGTGGCTAGAAAAGGAAAAAGCGTCAAAGGCTCTGTCTACACTTCATAAAAAAGAGGTAAAGGCATTGGACTGCTGATGGTCTACAGGATTGTTATTTAGCTCTCTGTCCCATTTTTGAACACTTTCAAGCAGCCCTCGCTATGGCAAAGTCTACGGGCGGTATCTAGAGATGTCTCCCAATAATCAAGGCAGGTGAAACTTCCCCAGATTATGTGCTCTGCTCCCCGTCCAATCTTCCATCTATTTCAAAGGGCTTTGTAGCCTCAAATACTGTTCCCTGCCTACATATATTCTCCTACCACTTACTAGAATGTATGCAAACACTTTTGTTTTCATGTTGTAAAATTCCTTTCTGCTATGTTGTAGTGCAGTCTCCACTTGAGACACTGAAATTTAGAAGCCACAAAAAAAGTTAATTATGTCTTACAGCACAAGAGCACAGCAGGATTATCACAGAAGAATCAGGGCCATGTGCTATGTGGTCTAGATATGTTTCATTTGTTCTGCGTGAACTTTCACCATGTGAACATGAGACAGTACATAACACTTAACTGGTGAGCCAGAGATTGGTTCCTGCCGTTCTTTTATGTACTAGAATAGAGGTAACCAAAATCAATGTTGTGTTTTTTTTTTTCTTTTTGGTAAGGGGATACTGGATTGTGAATTTCATGGACTAATTGCTCAAAAGCCTTCCTTAAAGTCCAGAAGGGCATCAGATAGTGTTTCAGCCTATTGTCTGGACAGTCATTATTTGGAGATGCTACAATACATCCCTGAACCCAGCTTGAGACAGATTTTTCATCTCCTAAAAGGTCAATTATCTGGAAAATTATACTAGAAGAGGTGAATGGGTTAATGTGTTTTCCTCATATCTGAGAGTATGCAGCCTTTTCAGTTGGAAACCCCAGTGCTCCAGAGCAGACAATGGTGTTCAGTTTGTTTTACAAAACGTTCTGATGTTTGCAGGGGGAGTACTTGAGGTGTGCAGTGGTTTGTGGGAATCCAGACTGCACCTTTGTATCATCCTCCAAGGGAGTATAGAAGGATGACAGCATTAGAGAGGATATAGAGGCAGCAGCTTTACCAAAAGGAACTATATGAGCTCGAGCAGATCATGTTTGTTCATCTTCCTTGCATTCATGTAGTTTCTGGATGTGATCCATAGATGAGGACTGCTGATCTGGGATATACACAGTTCCTCTCAGACCATTCAGACCTGTAAGTTCCCAGTGCTTCAACACAGGCAAAAGAAAAGAACAATGATATTTTTTCCTAAAAAATGGGAAGAAACTCTTACGTACGTATTTGAAGCCTGTGTTTTTTTACACTGAAGGCCAATGCATGGGCAGGCAGTTTGGCTGCATTTATTGAATAGACTGGCACACAGTTAATGACTTTTACCTATAACATAAAATATCCAGATATTATAGACTGCTAGATGACATAAATCACAAATGACAATGCAGAGCCCTCTGTTATATTTGATTCATTATTTTTCAGGCTCTCTTCTGTCACGATGAAGGCAAGATCCCAAACTGACTGATTCTTTGATTTAAATATATGATAAATTTTTAGAGAATGCTGCTGTAACTTCACTGAATTGCTGATAGATAGATAATAAAATCTATTACAAAGCCTGTAGAGTTGATTAATAGTGGCCGATAAGTAGCTTTTCCTTGGTATCAAGCTGGAAATTGATTGCAGTTCCTGCTTACCAGTCTAGTCACATCAAAAGGCTCTTGAAGAGCAGCATACAGGAGTAGGGTTTTATAAGAAGATGGTTGCTTGAATGTGCTCAGGATTGCTCTTCAGCAAAGACAGAGTTGGGTGTTAAGCAGAAAACGAGGAAGCTTTCTGTATCGCGTCACTTAAGAGCCCTAACTTTGTTAATTACACCCAAAAGAAGCCCTGTGGAGCCAAGAACAGGAGAAGCTCCTTTACTGCAATGTAATTTATTCTCAGAAGACTTGGCATTAATTTAATTCTTTACATTCTTTACAAGGCAAATAGTTTACATTTATACTGCTCCCTCATGATTATCTGCTTGTGGGTTGGAGAGGGAAAGCAAGAAAAAAAGAAAAGGAATAAGCCCATCACTACAGTGAGCAGAGCACTGCTGACCTGATGAAAATGCTTTAGCTGTTAAAATCAGGCTGAGTGGTTACAAGCACAGTGCTTCAGTTACAGCTTAATAAACATAATGGAGAGGCTGTTCAAATGGTAATTTTCCCTGCGCTGAATAAAGGATTTTCAAAACCTTGAAGTATTTTGATACTGACCTTAACATTGCAATTTGAGATGGATTTAAACTAATCATCTAGCCCCTTCTGTGGGTAAGAAGTATTTCTTTTTGAAACGTGAAGATCAGTAGATGATACATAATAACTTTTGATTTCTGAAGAGGGCACTGCTAAAAAATGCATTGCTCTGTGGTCCAGACACCATCACTTCAGTTAGGCTATTGTATCTGTATCACTGATTTCATACGGAATTCGGTTCAGCTGCATAAATACTAATACATTATTATTTCTAATTCAATATATAATAAATTTAAATAATATGCATTGTTGGTAACAGAAAATAATAATGTATAGTAAAGTCATTGTGTGTAACAGCAAAGTGCATTACTGAAAGGGTCAGTGCTCTAGTTTCTGGTCTGATTTGTGTTACCAAACATAGGGTGTAAATTAATGCAGTTTTTTGAACTGAGTGAAGCTGCAGTGATTTACACCATCTGTGTATCTGTGTCTGTGAGTGCCAAAGCTCTTGCTACTCACTGCATGCTTTTCCCACATATCTTTATTAGTACTGTGAATATGCTTAGCTAGCCAGCTTTAAGAGTGTCATCTAATAATACAGTATTTAGAAGAAATTGGCTTTTTTTTGTTGTTATTTAATGAATGCTCATTTATTTAATAGTTTACTGAAGTTGTTGAAATTTTCAAATATTTTCTCTTTCTGAAATTCAGGACAAATTCAGGTATCTAAAGTAGAATGTAGGTGTTTAACTGCATTTATGAAGAGGGGCTGATACAATATCTTTAAACAGAACAGACTGGGATTTGAGCTGAAGAGTCAGAGGACCCAAGCTAAACACAGAGTATGTTTCAGAGGGTTTGTTACCCTTTTTCTTTTAATGAAATCAAGATGCTTAAAGAATATTGTTTAGGTAGTAGCCTCAAGCAGCTACACTCTCAGAATCTCAGATTGACATTTTTCCAGGTAAATTAAGCATTTTACATTTTATTTCTGTGCTGTAAAGACCATAGCCCTTCAAACACCCAGAAACTTAATTATTCATTGTTTAAATATCAGTGAAGCAGCTCTACACTAGCAAGCATCCTTGAAACTTTTTTTTCTTTTCTGTTAGTTACAGTGATAGTGACTTCCTTTGTCCCGTGCTAGTTATTAACCAATGTGATATAATAAAAGGTTCTCTGTTTTTGATATTTCGGTGCTTTTTAAAGGTTTTTATATTATGTGCTTATACAGAAGATACATACCTTAAAACCAGATACATACCGACAATCATGTTTACTCCAGTCGTTTTGGTCCAGGGCATCTCATTAAATAAATAATACCGTGGTAAGCTTTTTCAGTGTTTTGATAGAGACACTGCTAATGAGTTATCCAGTGCAATATACCATGACAGTCACAGTGACCTTACCGAATCACTGTACATAACTGTAATTTGTCATACACTAAGGCAAGAACCACATGAAATAATCTTCAAATATGCTATCTTATGTAATGAGATGTAAACTCTTATGCAAATTGATTCAGAAGGCAACCTTTCTCCCTACCCTACCCTTTCCTCATGTTACCACACTGCCTCCTGACTAGCATACTCAAAAACATCACTGGCTGAGATCATGTTTTCCATATAAATTCTGCAATTTGACTGGGTCCCATACAAGGTTCTTGTCCAAGTTCAATGTGACAGTTTGTCCCTTTTTTCTCATATATGGGAGAGAAAAGGATGGACAAACCTGCTGCACATGTTACCCTTTAGGAGGCTCTAATAACTTTTCTTTTGAGCCTGGCTGTAGCCAAGTTGTCAGTCTCTGAATGGGAGCCAGCCCTGCACGCTGGCTGTAAATAAGAGGCAAACCACATAGTGGGCTGTATTAGGAGGAGTATGGCCAGCAGTCTGAGGGAAGTTATTGTCCGCTTCTACTTGGGGCTAGTGAAGCTGCACCTGCAAGTATGTGTGTAGACTTTGTCCCCCCAGTGTAAGATGGACACTGAGGAAGATGGAGTGAGGGCAGCAGAAAGCTACCAGGATAATTACAGAAATGACAAAGTTGATCTCTTCTCAGTAGTGACAATAGTAACAACAGGTAATGGCCATCAAAAAAATCCCAAGGCATTTTTGATAGAAGGCATTGCAGCACTGGAACAGGTTACCCAGAGAACTTGGAGGATGCATTGATGGAGGTTTTCAAGACTCTGCTGTTTAAGACATGATTATTTGATCTGATGTTGGTGATTAAGCCCCTGCTCAAAGTGGCACTAAGCCATCTCCAGAATTTCCTCAAGAAGCATGCCTATAACCATCCTGGGTTTGTGTCCAGTGCTCTCAGGGTCATAGCCGGGAAGCTCTGCCTCTTGTGCCATTGGCAGATTCTCATGCTCACTAGGCCACCACAGTCAGAGATCTGCCTGGTTCTAAAACTGGGACTGAACATTGCATGCCTTAAAGAAGAACATCTGAAAGATTAATTCAGAGAGTTTGCCTTGTCTGCATCTATGCTATGTTGTTTAATCCAGGTTTAACCTAATGAGGCTGCTGACCTGCAGCTATTATATCCACAGTAAGATACTCATCTCATCTGAGATATATTAGGTTCCAGGTGTGCTGAGAGAAAAAATTCCATCTGCAACTCATTACTTCTCAGCTGAGATTAGTGCCCAAATGGATTGAGAGTCCTCTTCTCAATCTGCCTGAATTGTTTTATCCAGCCACACAGTGGAAACTACTGTGAGGCAGGTTCTGGCAGTCAAGCACTGTTCTTCATGGGACAAATAGACAGGCACTCATGCCAGCTGAAAGTCATCCCAGTGGAGAGGCAGAGGGCACTAAGACAGCCACATCCTTCCTGAAACTGGAAGCTGGCTGTATGAGCTCACCTTTGCTCTGCTCTATGTGACCAAGACATTAAGCTAATTTGTTTGATTTCTCACCCTGGAGGAGCAGAACACTGTGATGACAAAGGTATCCTACAGCTTGCATCAGTCTCAGTTCTGATGTGGCAGCGAACACGACCTGTTCCTAAGAGCAGAGGCTGCACATAAGCTAAGCTGAGGAACAGCAAAGATACAGTTAAAGTCTGTTGTCAGCAAACACCACAGATTTACAGCAAAGACAGAATAACAGCAACAATTCTCCCCTCAGTTGAGTTTTCCAGGTATAGACAACAACTTCAGCCGTAGCCTGTTGGAGCCCAAGTGCATGGCTGCTCCATCTTCCCTGCATAAAAGAGAAGGAAGGAACAGAGCAGAGGTAAAGTTCTTGTACAGCTGGATTCTTAACTGCATTGTCAAATAAGGTTTAACAAGCCAGCTTTCCCTCTGAGGCTGCAAGCCTGGCTGGCAGGCACTATACCCAGATTTAGAAGCATTAGGGAATAAGCTGAGAGTTTTACACGCCAAAAATACTGTGTAGGCTTAAGGCATGGGCACTGAAATATTTTATACAAAGCAGAACAATTCTAATAGGGAAGATGTGAAGTTTGCTCGGTTCCCAGTCCTATCATGAGAGAAAGGAGATGCAGTCACAAACTGCCTTGGGCTGAGGATGGTCTGAGTGCAGATCTCCTATTTGACTGAATGCTCTGAACACTGGGACTGAAGTGGGGAATGAAGTTACATCTTCTGCAGCATTACAGAGCTACCCCTTCATTTCCTTGTCTTTTCCGACATATGCTCAGAAATGAAACATATCATTTAAGGTCAAATGGAAAATTTTGTTTTATATAGAAGGAGCTGTTGGCTTTTGACATGCAAAAAGACGGAGTTTGTGTTTTGGCTTAATGCAAGCCAATACTTGTTTCCAATTTTTATTCTGACAACTCATTTTCTAGAAGGGCATGCTAAGAAAGGAACAAAAATTACAGAGAGGACAAGGGTAGCCTATGTCAAAATAAGTTGACTGAACTTGACCTGTAGAATTGTGTCTGTCTGTGTTACGGATTTTCTCAACACGACACTCTAGGCACTTTTTGCATAAATGTATGCTCCTCAATTTTGGAAAGTCTGGTTTGAGACCTTGGGTTCCAATTCACAGTAGGTATATATAATATATAATA
>NW_010519837.1:0-6810 GCF_000687285.1 Phaethon lepturus
GGGCTGCATCCAAGGAAGTATGGCCAGCAGGCTGAGGGAGATGATTCTTCCCCTCTACTCCACTCTCATGAGTACTGTGTTCAGCTCTGGGCGCCCCAGCAGAAGAAAAAACACGGACCTGCTTGAGCAGGGGTACTTAAAGGGGGCCTACAGGAAAGATGGGGAGGGAGTCTTTATCTGGGAGTCTAGTGATAGCATGAAGGGTAACAGTTTTAAACAGAAAGAGGGTAGATTTAGATTAGATATTAGGAATAAATTCTTTACTGGGAGGTTGGTGAGACACTGGAACAGGTTGCCCAAAGAAGTTGTGAATATCCCCTCTCTGGAAGTGTTCAAGGCCAGGTTGGATGGGGCTTTGTGCAACCTGGTCTAGTGGAAGGTATCCCTACCCATGACAAGGGGGGTGGGATAAAATGATCTTTAAGGTTCCTTCCAACCCAAACCTTTCCATGATTCTATGATTCCTTACTTGTGCCTCTCAAATTCATACTTGGAAGAGAAATATTTTTTCTTATTTATATTTTTTGCTAGAAAACAAAGTATTTGGCCTAGCAGAAGTCTTTGGGACTTGGAACAGGCTATGTACAAACCTAAGTTGTGTGTAATATGGAGCTGATCTTAATTTTCATTAAATCTTTGGAGTGAATAGTGGATTGGGAGTTCTCTACCAATTATTTTTTCCACTGTTTGCTTTCTAGCCAGAGGGGCCGCAGGCTTCTTGCACAAAAAGAGGGAGAGGAAAATGGCATACCTCCAAACATACTCTCTCAGTCTCTGCAGGATTACTTTTCCCCTCTATAAGTGAGCTAGTTTTGTTACCAGTAATTTTCTTTATTCTGATCTCTAATTTAAATGCCTGATTCTGCAAATACTCATCACCAGTTATGGTGTGTAGTAATGAATCCTCCTTTCAGTTGTCTGTGCAGTATCAGATCCTGTTCATGAAGGTAAGAGCATGTTCCTTGCCAATCTTATTTGACATTCATCTTGCTACTTTGTCTTCACTACCTTGCCTGGAGAAAACATTTCTCAGTGTTACTGAGGAGCTAGCTCCTTGAGGAGCTGTACTTCATCCTTTAGTGCTAAGTGCTCATGGAGCGCTGAGGAAGAATAGATTCAATTGACTTGATGAGTCAATTAACGGATGAGACCTCCAGCAGAGCAAGCAATGCCTATGAAGCAGAGGTGAGCAGTACCTTGCTGTTAAAGCCACTTGGCTCACCTTCTCCTCTCCCTGTTCCCTCTGAAGCACCCTGAGTGTGTCCCATTTGGGAATATCCGTATTACAATGACCATCCATCAGCCTCAATCAGTGAAGGGCAGTAAATAAAAGATTGTCCATGTTCACTGGGCAGTGTATTTGAGAAATGGGAAAAAACAAGACTGCCCAGTAAGTATACCCAGTCTCCCTGTGCTTACCTGACACTATGTTGTAGGAGAGTGCAACAAGAGCTCGCCTGTGGTCTCAGTGTTCAACCATGACTCCTCAGCACCAGGGTGCCTCATGACATCTATTAAATACCAGCTCATCACTGTGAAAGCTCTCACTCAGATTTTACACCAATTTAGCTCAGTCATAGAGTCATGACAACTCTTATTTTAGATGCAGTCACACCAGTGTAAGGACTCTGTACTAGCATTGTTCACACTGATTTTACACAAGAAAGCTAGAGCAGTATAGGCATCTTTACATGGTCTACTTCTGTCTACATGAGACCTCACTTCAGGCCCAGAACTGTGAAGAACTGAGTAGATACTTTTGCAAATACCTCAGATTTCCAGTGCTTTGGGTGCAAGTCCATATTCTTCACCCATCCTTGTGACTGGCAAGTTAGATTCACCAAGTGCAAAGAAACAGTAGGATAAAATACATTGGCCACACAGATACTGTTTTTTTCTACTCACCTCATATACTGACAGATGGAGCTGCACATAAAAAGCCATGTTTGAAGGCTGTCAGAGGCACACTTGCTTGTGGAACATGAACTGAAGTGACTGCTAGGACCTGAGCTTGTGTTCCTGGTGCTCCCACCAGCAAGGCAGAACACAAGCCCAACACACATCACAGCCTCTTTGAACCATGCACTGCAGGCTGTCAGCCTAGCCAGAAACCCAGCAATATCTTATTTATGCAAAAACAAAACCAGAAAGACAGCTCCTTGTGATGGGAATAAAAATTAATTCCAGCCAAGCAGAATAGATCCTGAATTGCAAATTACAATGACAATATTTCCTTGTTCAGAAGAGCCTGTCTCATGCCAAAGAAATGCCATTAGCATGAGAAACCCCACCCAAATAAATTACTATTGAAAACTCCAGAAATGGGATACAAAATCAAGGGAGAGGCTAGGGTCCTCTTTGTAAAGAACTTGCCATGTTGGAGTGAAATGGACCCACAGTAAACAAAGGACCTTTTGTTTCAAAAAGTATACTATGGGCAGTAGGACAAATGTGTAACTTGTTGTCTTGGCAGTGCTCCCAAATGCACACTTCACAAAAGACTGGTGATGTAATTATGGCCACTGCAGACCCAAACGTCTGGCTTCTGTTTCTGGCTCTACTCCAGCCCCTGTGTGACTGCAGGGTTATTTCCTTTGGCCAGGATTCATCTCGCCCCACTTTAGCAATCTGAGACAGGCATCTAGGCTAGGTGCTCTGCCTGCGCTCACTCTACAGTCCATGGGGAGAGACCACCGCTTCCAGAAGGCTCCTTTCTTGGACACCAGGCTTACGGCAGGACAGATGGCCTCTGTATGCACTGGTCTCTCACTGCTGGCTGAAGGGGAAGCTTAGGGTAAAGAATCAGCTCCTAGCTGTTAGCTGGCTACAGCTGGATGAGATGAACTATGCCCTCTGTGTCTGCTATAGTAGTAGTGGTATAAGAAGTCTTCTGGATCTCTTGCCCACTTAGATGTATAGCCACTGACTTACGGGCTGCCTTCCTCTGCATCTATGTATTGCCCTTGGCACAATGGACCCTGACAGAACTAACACAAACTTCTGCACAATCCAGAAAGCACACATCAGGGTCTTTCTTAGTGTAACAAGTTAGAACGACTGTCTGAACAGGGCAAAGCGGGGAGGTTACCATCCTTGAGCTTGTATCCCTCCTCTTGTGCCTCGGTGGCAGGGTAGTGGAAAGGCACTGCTTGATTCCTACACTCTCTGGGCACAGGGGCTGTGAGCACAGTAGGATTTTGCTGTGCTGTACAAGGCAAGGAATATCCTGAGCACTTCTCACCATGCTTTCCTTTGCAAAGACTGATCCTAATCTGCTCTTTAGAATAGCTGCTGCCTGCTGAATTAAAGGGATTGTCAGGCCAATTTAGGCTTCTTGGCATACTAACAAGAACATTTTCAGGGCTCAAACAGAGTGACTTTCAAGAGAAAAATGTAATTTTAAGTGGAAAATTAAATGTTGCAAGA
This sequence comes from Phaethon lepturus, assembly GCF_000687285.1. NCBI lineage: Eukaryota > Metazoa > Chordata > Aves > Phaethontiformes > Phaethontidae > Phaethon > Phaethon lepturus. The sequence goes on from NW_010519837.1 coordinate 3,427, forward strand.
TTGCAAGCAGAATGCAATCCTTAGTAGTATAAATGAAGACAACACATCTGATTTCATTGTCAGAGCAGAGAAAAATACATCATAATAACTATTTGGTACCACACTGAAGGTCCCTGTAGCCAAGTATCTTATCTCCAAGAGTACTGAGTAGTAATTGCTTAAATACTGTAAGAATCTCAGCAAATGTAGGTCTATCCCCTTGAACATGCTCAGAGCTTCCAGTAACTGGAAGCAGTTACAAACTTATTGAATTAGATGGTTTGTCCTTCCAACAGTAAACTGGTCTTCCATGAATTTATCTATCATCTAACCTCTTTTGAATCCATGTGTATCTCTGTCCTCCAGATCACAAAGGAAGGAAGAAAAGCTCCACAATTCATTATTCTGTTTTAAATCTGTCTTAGTCCTGCTACTCAATAATTTCGTAAGGTCTCTCCCATTCTTGTGTTACAGGCAATAATGAACATTTGACCTCCGTTCATTTTCTCCACGCCACTCAGGATTCTACAGACCCATACCAAGTCCCTCTTCCTTGTCTGCTATAAAAGTGCTAGTCTGTTTATGCTCTCTGATGCAAAAGTCATTATATATATATACACATGTTCATTTTTTCTGCCCTTTTCTGGATCTTTCCAATCCTTCCACAGCCAAACACATTCTTCTTTGGAGTTCACATCCAGAACTACACACAATAATCAAGATGTCATTTTATCACAAATCTTTTTGTTGTTCTTAGTTTTCTACTGTTGTTCCTATTGCTGCTTTGTATGTAGTGTTCTATTTTGTTTCCACTGTATCCAAAAGTTTTGGTTTATTTTTCTTTCATAGTAATTCCCATCAATTTTTGTTTTGCCTTTTTAACTGCTGCTGAGCACTACGAAGTATATGAAAATGAACACGTACTTGAATGACTTCAAGATCACTTTCCTGAGTAACAACAATCTCCTTGGAGCCCAATGCTGAGCTTTTTATCCCACACACACTGTGTTTCTCAACAATCAATTTCATTAGTCATTTTATCACAGTCAAGAAACCTCAGCATTCATTCAAGAAAAGGTATTCCCTTAAAATAAATACCAAACAACTTGCCTTGGTAGTTTAGGATATTCACAACAGATTCTAAATTTTTTTGCCCAAAGAACAGTAGCAAAGATGTCCACCTGTAATTTGCAAGCACATATAGATTAACTGAAATGGCTGGTGGGCAAATATGTTGCTACAGCTAAGACCCTCTTTTAGGCTCCCCCCACTCTCTGTCCTCCACAATGAGTTCCTAGGGTTGGGGTGTTTATGGTAAAAAATTTAGTGCCTAATCATGCTATCTGCAATTCTCAACCACCGGTTATATGCAGCACCATGACTGATCTTTATTTCAAACCAGTGCCATACAGAAGAGTCAGCTTTTGCTTAAATAAATAAAACACTAACACTCAGAGAAAAATAACACTCCTGCTAGAGACAATGGGGAGACTGACTGGGTCAAAACACCTAGTCCTTCTCACAAATCTAACGACTGCAGTCTGACTGTTCTGTAGTCTGTCCTCTTCTTGCAGCTAGGAGAAGGCTCTGGTGTTTTGTGATACTGTTCTTTTCTCAGCCCCTCTCTGCTTTGTGTCAGAGTTAATGAATGGTAAGACCTGGGGAGGACATCTTTGCAAGGAGCAGATGCCCTGGAGATGTGCAGGTGGGGTACTGCTGTGATCTTCACAAGCTCAGAGAAAAAGCCAGTGGAAACTTAAAACAGTTTGGTATTTCAGTCATTCCTTTGTATTCCCTTATTATTTAACAACACTCATCTGATGCAAAGTTGAGCCTTTAAGGTCACTGCTTACCACATGAGAATGCCAGCAATGTGACTCTACAGCAGCTACTAACAATGAAGAAGAGTAAAGTCCTGGCAAGTCCCAGAGACACTTTCAGGGGATCTGAGAAATTTATTGAGTGGTCTGCTGAGAAGTAACATTGAGGAGTCAACACTACCTGGGTGAAAAAGATCCCAAGAAAACTTGTCACAACTGGTCTTCTCCCTTTGGGAATTTCCTTGGAAAGCAGCAGTCATGAGGGGGAACTACCAGAATGCTGTCCCCTGCTAAGAAGCTATTCACGATAGTCAGCACTTCAGGTAAAGCTAGAAAGTAGAAGACAGTGAGAGAACGGAAGAGAGAATGTTTATTTACAGTGACATTACTATCCCATCTACACAGGAGTAAAGGGGGAGATGGGAAAACAAGCATTCAGAATACAGCAGTCGTGTCTGTAAGCAGCAAGAGATACTGAACAGGAAGAAATGCAAGGATGTTGATATGAATTCCCATGGTGTAAAAAACAAAACAAAACAAAAAACCCTGAGCAGGTAGATATAATGCACACCGCAAAACAGTAACAAAAAAAGGTGAGAAAACATCAGCTTGTTCAAATTCTTTTTCATTTCCTGAACGTCAGAGTAGTAAGACTGCATAGAGGTTAATATGGACTAACACAGCAACACCTGAACCTTATGTTCATTGCTACTCAAAATTATCCCATGTCCAATCCCAGTCACTACAGCAGGGAAAGCGCCTTTTCACAACATCCAGGCCTGAAGTAACCTAATGGAGAGCTTATCCTTTGAGACACCCGTGGAAGGTATCTCCTAAAAAGAAAGCAATGAGTTTACACTTAAAGAAGTCTCTCTCAGAATCATAGAATCATTAAGGTTGGAAAAGACCTTTAAGATGATCAAGTCCAAATGACAGCCCAACACCACCAAGCCCACTAAACCGTGTCATGAAGTGCCACATCTACCCGTTTTTTCAATACCTCCCCAGACGGTGATGCCACCACCTCCCTCCCTGGACAGCCTGTTCCAATGCCTGACCACTCTCTCAGTAAAGAAAGTTTTCCTCATATCCAGTCTAAACCTCCCCTGGCACAACTTGAGGCCATTTCCTCTTGTCCTATCTCTAGCCACTTGGGAGAAGAGACCAATACCCATCTCGCTACAACCTCCTTTCTCCCCTCAGCCTCCTCTTCTCCAGACTGAACAATCCCAGTTCCCTCAGCTGCTCCTCGTAAGACTTGTGCTCCAGACCCCTCACCAGCTTCATTGCCCTTCTCTGGACACGCTCCAGCAACTCAATGTCCTTCATGTAGTGAGGGGCCCATAACTGAACACAGTAGTCAAGTTGTGGCCTCACCAGTGCCGAGTACAAGGGCACAATCACTTCCCTGCTCCTGCTGGCCACACTATTTCCGACACAGGCCAGGATCTTGTTGGCCTTCTTAGCCACCTTGGCACACTACTGGCTTATTTTCAGCCATCTATCAACCAGCACCTGCAGGTCCTTTTCCACCAGGCAGCTTTCCAGCCACTCTTCCCCAAGCCTGTAGTGTTGCATGGGGTTG
>NW_010519838.1:0-9040 GCF_000687285.1 Phaethon lepturus
AAGGTCTTTTCCAACCTTGGTGGTTCTGTGACTGTGATTCTGTGATTAGGGGCACTGTTAAGCCAATGGCTACGGGCAGTCTTCATTTAGAATAAGAGATTGGAAATACCATATATGTTCTTTATATGGAAATGTTTATACAATAGAAACTTCTGCTCAGTAAAGCAATTCTTTTTCATCTGGACAGTCTCTGCATACAATGCATCGTGCCAGACAATAGATGAAGTGTTTTAATGGCGGTAGGCAGAGTGTGTGTGTGTGTATGTATATACATATTTAAAACATATATTCATATATATTCAAGCACATGTGAAATGTCCTTTCATTTCCTGCCTTTTAAGGGGAGATCGTATCACATAGCTACCTACCCCCAGCAGGATGTTTAGCTCCCACATTTGAATGCCTCGGACCTCATTTTTTGAAATGTGAGGGAGACAAATTACCTACGTGTTATGGATGGACCAATCTATCCCTTAGAAGTTGCAATTAAAATTCTGCTACATGTTGCAGAAAATACAGGGGAATCGCTGTGAAATGGTGATAGCACGTGGAGCGGCTGTTTAAGATACTGCTACTACTAATAAATTCCTGAAGACAATATTCATCTGAAGTCTAAACTTTTGCATGGTCTCTGTGTAGCAGCGGAGACGCAGTGTTTCCCAAAATAAATTTTACTGTCTCAAATGACTGCAAATAAAAATTGCAAACATCTTTGTTGTTTGTGCTTACAGACCGGCACTCAGAAGAATCTATTCTAAAACTGTTTGTTGTACAGTTGCTTTTAGGGATGAAAGGAAGGAGGAGGCAGCACAACAGAATGCTCTTTCTCTAATATTTATAATTGTGGCGTAAATAATTTAGTCTAGATTATATTCCAATATTTCCTTCTCACTTTAAAGGAGAAATGGAGACAGCCTATCCCCTTTACCTACCGCATGCACTGTCCAAATGTGGACTCTCTTTATTTAACCATCAAGCATCCATCCAGCTCTCCATCTCCCATACTATGAGATGACCACCTTTCTGCGTTCCGCATCGCCCACGTACCGAGGTACTTCAGAGGTCACATGAACCTTCATTAAATCAGTGCAAAGTCCATTGACTTGAGCGGTTGGACCAGCCCCCGCAGCTCAGATGTGGATAAAAAACCATGGAAGTATTTGAAATAAAGATATGCCAAAGTATCACCGGCTTTGGTGTGAATTAGTATGCGTAGTAAGTAGAGGAACACTTTTCCCAAACAGCCAAAGTTATCACGCAAGGAACATGGTTCACCATGTCCCTTGTTACAGACAAGCAAAGCCTCGCTGGCTATTTCATGCGTGGGTAAGAGCTGCGTGTCCCACGGTTCTCATTCAGCTTCCGCTCCAATATTAATTTTGTCCAGGAAATGCTTTCCGGTTTTATACTGTTTTGTTGATGCACTGAAAATTCAAATGTGGCTTAAAGATATATACTGCAAGTGTTACATTGTAAGGGTAAATTGTCAGGATTCGTTTTACAGAGCCGTTGCCATCGCTTGTATCCTTGACGGTTGTGCATTCAGCTCTGATAATTTTTAATTCAAAGACGATGCTACATGAAGAGGTTTCCTATAAAGCATTTATTTGTCACAAAATATTGATTTGTCACAAAATATTAACTGGGTTAGGTGTGAATTCTGAACGTATGCCATTCCAAACAATTTCAAAATGCAATGTGTATTTTTGCTTTTGAAATAGAAATGCCAAATGCAACTAGAGGAAATGGGTGGTTTTGTTTTTAGATGCAGAGTGGTGCTTCTCACAAGCATCCTCCTGAGGAAGACGAGAAAGGTTCTCAGCGAGGTTTAGTAGGACTGGGGGAGAACAGCTTTTATTTCTGCTTGTTGATCTCCTAACGATTACGGTCATAGATTTGGTTGCCTCTATCGTTACCTCATGTTGGGGTAATTTGAAAAAATGAAGTAAAATGCTAAGTGTCACAGGTGACGTCAGTTATCCACGGTTTTGGTAAGCCCTGGTCGTGTATTTACGGGTTTTAGGTGGATCCACAACTTGCTGTGCTGATGATGTGGCGCGGCTGGTAAACGAGTGAAAACTCCTCTGGGCTTCGTTTGCAGTTTGTCATTGCGTTGTCTTGTGAAGCTGCAGCGGAGCCTGGAGAATACGGAGTTGCAAACACGCAAGCGAGACGGCAGTGATATGTCGGGGCGTTCGAGTGGCCGTTGGGCCCATCATCCCCCTGCAGAGAAAGGAGCAGGTTCCTTGCGGTGACGTAAAAAAGGATTGTCGCTATGTGTAACCGGGAAAAACTGACCTCACCGTTATGAAATGTTTCCTGAAATTCAGTCTGAGCTTTCTTTTGACTGATTTTCCTCCTGCATACTCCTAAGTTAAACCATTTTTATCTTCCTCGTGACTTGGATGCCATTTTGATAGTTATCTCCTTGGTCTTTCTGCAGCGGCGTGTTGGAAGATGTGGCTACCTGCACTTGCGTTTTCACCAGAAAATAAGCCGTGCTTTAGGAATAACTTGGTAGGGTTGATCTCACTCCGTGGGCAAACTGGAGAGGCTGAAGGGGTGGGGGGATATTTCCAGCGCTTCGTTTAGTAGCTCCTGATGAGTTGGCATAGTTCTTTCTTGGAAGGAGCAACTATCTTCATCCGGGCTGGAAAACTAGCAAAGGCCAGTTTTGTGTCTTAACCAGAGCACGTGGCGTACATTGGATACTACCAAATGTCTCACTCCCAATGCCGGGCCTTTCCAGAAATATATTTTATTTCAGACAGTGTTTATTGATGCAGATGTAAGTAAAACTCGTAGAATCTGTTCTCACAGAATCTCAAAACAAATACTCAGAGTGACTGATTCCGGCTTTAACATGTAAATCCATAAAACAATAGGAAAAGCAAACCTCTCAGAACTACCTATTCTCGTGTCTGCTTAGAAGTCTTTCGCAGTCAGTGGGTGGTATATTTTACGAGCCTAATTTTCGCTTGCAATATGAAGGCACCTTGCCATTTCTCTTCTATAGCAGTAGGTGGACCATTTTGATTTTTACCTTTAAAAAGTCAATATTCAAAAAACGAGAGGCAAAAATAATCGGTTTTGCTTGCGTAATATGGGCATGGATATTATTTAATCAGCAAAATAAGCGATTAAATTTCAGATGAAGTAAGCACCTGTTTCTCTCTCTCCATACTGCTGGGCTTTTTAATGTTTTTTTCCTGTTTTTATTCTTTCCCCCTGACTGCCAACAAAAATAGCCTGGAAGGGTGTTAACGTTCTTCTCCGTAAGCTATCAGAGCCACGAGCAGGCTTTATTTGAAACGCGTGATGTTCCCTAACGGAGCTCTCGGGCCGCGACAGAGACCGCAGCACCGGGGAGGCTTGCACCGGGCACCCCGGGGGCAGGTGTACGTGCGGTTTATTTTGACCTGCTGGCTCTGGGAGCGGAGCGGATGGGAGAGCTATGTAAGGCAAAGTCCCAGCAATAGGCCTTCTGGCGGGGCTGGGGGGGTTCGCTTGCTTTGGAGCTGGACCAGCCATCGGTGTGAACCGCAGCGTCTGAGTGCGGCGGAGGGAAAAATGCATGGCCCCTGCCAGATCTCCTGCGGCAGCGAAGGGAATGGCTCCCCCCGCCCCGTGCCTCGCTCCGTGTTCTATCTTTTTAACAGCTTCGTTTCCTTTCTTTTCAACATCTCTATCAACGGAATGCTTTCCATCATTTCAGGCTATTTTTATCCCCTTATCATAGTTATTTCCTTGGGTAAATAGTTTCCTGGCGTTGCCGCCGGGGTATGCCGCTGGGGGCTGGAACGCGCCGTGTGGTGCAGTAGGTGCGGGCTGTGTGGGAGGTGAGAGGCAGTGCCACAGCAATCCTTTCCTTTTTTTGCCTGCCTCAAATAATAACAGCTCCCATGTCAGCAGGAGGGTGCTCTTGAAGGAATTAAAAAAAGGAGGAAGAAAAAAGAGGGGAAAAGGCCCCCACCCAAACCCAGAAAACCTACTCAATTTTATGGGTGTAAAAAATATTCAAGGAGTGAAAAGGCAGAATAACTGTTTTTTTCCGTTTTGCCTAGCTGTGCGGTCAACTGCGTGCTGTTTGCTATTTTTTAGATATATTTCCCGCCCCCCCCCCCGGGGGGTCTAGAAAAAACCTGGAGGGAGCAGGTCGGAGGGCGCAGGCGGCGGCGGCGGCACGGACTTTGATTACCGTATTCAGAGCTTCTGATATTTTGTCTGGGGGAAAAAAAAAAGTCAGTGTAAACAGGTGGGGACTGAAACTCTCCACTACACACAGCAGGAGCATGGAAACCATGGTACCTGTTGTTCGAGCTCTTACAAGCACGTGATCCTGCTCCTGCCTCTCTACGTGCTGTTTGTTACGAGCGTATTCTTGACGTGGTCTTTTCAGTACAATTTAGAGGGTTTTTGCATGCTGTTCCATCCGGGAGAAAAGTAGCTGTTTCCCCACATACCCTTTCTGGGGGATTTTGATCAAGGTTCCCTGGGAGCGTTCGTTCTGCTTTCTTACCAAGGTTTACTGAGTTTGTAATGCCTCGAAATTTCGTAGGATTGTGGAGGAGGGAATTACGTAAGTGTCTCTGCGCATCACTGGAAGGAGCAGTTCTCTTAAGTCTTCAAAGTTTTTTTTTTTTTCTAGAAAATGTCATCATTTGCCCTAGATTTTATGCAAACTCAATACATTAAGTAGTAGCAGAGCAGATACTGATTTAAAAGAATGCATATCATATGTCAAACTACTATGTAAGTGGAAGAAAAATATATAAGCGGTTTTTTAATCTCGTTAAACTCCCCCCCCCCCCCTTTGTTAGGACTGAAGTTCACGTTGAAATGCATTAGCTGTATGACTTTTTAGCATTAAATTGTAGTAAAGGCATTTTACGCATTTCTGTTGCCTGGGTCATTTCTTGTGCACGCTATATTAAAACTTTTAAATTTTAAATATTAAAAATACTATTGACTTCCTTAAGACAGAAGCAAGTTTTTTGGGTCCTCTGTTGTTGAAAAGGAATGCCTTGAAGTGAATATCGACTCCTATGTAACACAAGTTTTAAAATTGTTGAATTAGAAATCCAGCCTTTATTGTGTTTTAAATCAGTATTGTGTTTATTCAGCCAATCTTGATTTATTTTTCTTCACCCCCTGTGTTTCTAGCCAATCAAATGTCCTGGGTCAGTTGAAAAATTGATGGGGCAAATGCTTTTCTGAACTTGTCTGGTAACTTTGTCGGAGCTGCAAAATATATCTCATTTGATAATAAATGCTGCCTGTGAAAAATGTGTTACTAAACTAAAAGGCGTGAGTCCACGTGAGATCACAGGAGCTAGGAGTTGTGGATCTGACAGGAGTTAATTTGGTTGTGGTTGTATTTGAAGGAAATTTGAAATAATTTGGCAGCAGATGGAATTAGCTTTGAGAAAAATTTAAAAAATTAAAACGTAAAAATATCTCTAACGTATAACTTCGGTGAGAACTTTGTTACTCCGCAAAACGTGGTTGCATTGGTGGTGTGGTGAGATACTCCTTCTCTGTGGTGATAGTCAACCGTATCCATATTTAAACTGCGACTTCCATTTTATTACCGCCTTAATTTGCAACTTGATGTCAACTTTGGAAATGTTATGTCATTAACCTAACTAAGGAGCTGGTATGACGTTACTGCTGTTTCCGTTTTCAGGATTCAGCCTGATCTATTGCCGTAGCGCCAAGAGCTCCATTGCTGTTCGGTTTTTGTTTCTTCTCCTCAATTCATGCCTTTGAGTTATGCCATGCTCCTTGTATTCACAGTTAAGGCTTATAACTCACCTTTTCTTGGATCGCAGCATTCTCATATCCATTTTGTGCTTTTTCTATTGGATTTTTAACAATAGGCTTCGCTTACTAATTTTGTCTTCTGTTCTTCGAGATATAATAACATGTATTACCTGGCTTGACATAATGAAATAATGATCATTACCTAAAAATTACTCTTCAGTGGAAATGTCTAGGTATCACTTCTTTGCCCTTAGGCTCACTAGCGTTTGGTGCTTTTTCTTTTTTGCGTTCCAGTAAGTTAAATGTATTAATATGTTAGAAATGAAATACAAGCTATAATATTGTCCTTGCACATTTTTGATTGCAATAGGATTATGGCTTTGAAGGATTATTACTTGTAAAATTACTCTGCTGTAATTGGCCGTTGCTATTAATTAATAATGAGTGTTAGGAGTAAGATAATCCTCAGTCTTTTATCGTCATGTTCGGGTCACAAAACCTCTGCAGTTAGGTTAGGGTCTAACCTGTTTTTCCTGTTGACCTTTTTCTAGTGCGAGTACCACGAAGGAAAAGGAAGGCTTCCTCGTCTCTCGCTGCCTCTTAGGGCTTCAGTAGCGCCTAACTGCTTTGGAAACTCAAAGCTTTTATTTTAAATCTTAAAGTAGGTACTGCTATGCTCTACTTTGAGCAAGCATGTAGGACATTATGGATCTTTAAAGAAAATTTTTAGCAGGGCCTCTTGCGATAGGACAAGGGGTAATGGCTTTAAACTAAACGAGGGGAGATTCAGGTAGATACAGGGAAGAAAGTTTTCACAGTGAGGGTGGAGAACCATTGGCCCAGGTTGCCCAGGGAGGTGGTAGATGCCCCATCCCTGGACATATCCCAGGTCAGGCTGGACGGGGCTCTGAGCAACCTGCTCTAGAGGAAGATGTCCCTGCTCGTGGCAGGGGGGTTGGGCTAGATGGCCTTTAGAGGCCCATTGCAACCCAAACCACTCTCTGATTCTATGAAAATGTGTGATACAAAATGGCAAGAACCCACAGTGGGCCTTACTGTTCAAATTGCTTTTAATAATTTTAAGGATTCCATAAGCCTAAAATCGTAGGTTTATGTTGAGACATTATGTGTTGAATGACACAACTAAAGCAGGTTGGGTTGGGTTTGTGAGGCGGTTGGGTTTGTGGAGAACACCGATGCTGGTGTGCACAATCATCGTCAGAAGAATCTGCTTTTTTTGCAATTTCTTCCTAGAAGTTTGTATGCACATAGAGATGGGATGAATTGAGCCTGGGATAAAAGAATTCATCCAAGATCTCTCTGACAGCCGTAAATGAACTTGAGGCTTGCTCTCAAGCCCCAGTCTGAACAGCACAGCTTAGGCCCATCTTTTTCAAAAGCTCTACTATCCTACAGATTTGAAACTTTCTGTTATTTGGTGAAATTACACTCTGTATCACTGTCTTAATCTGAATTTTCCCACCTTGCATCATCAGCCCGGGTGAAATAAAGTGCTTTTTAGAAAGACAGCAAGACTGGTTTTGAGTTAGGTGTACGGTGAGGTTGAAAGGGAATGCGGTTGCTTGTGATGCCTGCATGGCAGGCAGAAGGTGTTTTCAAAGAAGAGAGAACACAACCCCTGAAAACCTGCATGGACAAAGCAAATCCAAAGTTACCTTGATGCGCTTCAGAACGGACAACTCGGCAGACCCTATTGCACTCGCTTTCCTACAAAGCCCCAGTGGAGCACACTGGCAACAGGTCGGTTTTAGTATCGTTACTACCTGCACTTAAACCTGTTTTTTTACCACAGATGTTTCATGTCCCCGTGGTGTTACTAAAGCTGTTTGCATTAGCGTTTTGGAAACTGTTTTCAAGCATTTGTGCCCACCCCAAACTACTTCTTTATTTGTCCTTTCAAAGCAGACAGCTTTGGCTTGTTTAGGTGCTTTTTACTGGGTTATCCTTCCCAAAGTGATCAACTTGTTATTTTAAAATCTAAGTTGAGGCTTTTCCTTTTCATCTATATTTATAGGGGTTTTTTACTCTTTATAGTTTGCCTTTTCCACTGTGATGCCATTTAGCATTATTGAATTCAGTTACAGGAATAGGGGGTAAAGGTTGACACCATTCAAATTAATCAGCATATTTCATAGAATATGAGGAAGTATTTTAAGGTGACAAAAAGAAATGATCAAATAACTTTGTCACAGAGACGGTAAATAAGACATTTAAAAATCTTCAGTCACTTGTTCATGTTTCAGGTTATGCTAATATGAGACATAAATAGATGTCATACCTTCCGGATGAAAGGAGGTGGACGCAGTAACTTCAGAAGGGAAGAGAGAGCGGTGGTGTGAGTGTAGGCAGGTCCATCATAGCTTCAGTTCTACAAAGCTTTTTTTTTAGATCAGTTGACTAATGCAAGGAATTAGCCAGCAGTAAGAGATCTCACACGACTAGGTTACGGGTCAAATATCTAAGCCACTGAGAATAGTGAAATTCCTTCTTTAATCCATCCAAAATGATGGGTAATGCAGTAGGCTTCATGGAAAAATGGTAATAAGAGCCCCAACTCTTAACCTTAAAAGAAGTGAAGACATGATTTTGTCCTGTTTACCAAGTGAAAAGGAGTACATGTGAGCCTCCTGTTGAGAGTACTGCCTTCAAGATGTCTCATTTTCTTGAGTATATTCAATTTGTTATTCTAAACCAACTATATCGTTATTCCCTCAGCTACAGGAACTGTCCTACCTCTTGCTTTCCTTGCATCTAACATGTCGCTTCCTCACTTCTTCCCTCATTTTCAACTACACAAAGAAGGGATGTGTGCCATAACTTTTGCGCTAGCCCTGCATTTCCTTTTGTTTCTGTGGGCTAGGGCATGGCCAGAAAGGTAGGCTTGCTTTATATAGCACACCCCAGAAATTCGTGATGAAGTGTAGGTAACTGGGCCTAGTATTCTGCCCTGGCACCAAGGCGCTTTGGGGATCAGCCTCCAAAGGACTATGAATCCCCTCAAAATTCAAATATTTAAGTATCGCTCACCTTCCAGCCTTTGGGTTTGCTGTGGTTGTCCCTGCTCAACCCTAGACTGACAGAAATGATTTTTAAACCTCAAAATGCATAGGAAGTCCTCATTCTTTTTAGCATGTGGCTCGATTCCTATGGTACGAATCCAGGGATGTTCCTAACTGGGTCAGAAAATGAAGGTTTAACACTGATGTGGTTGGAAGTAAAGTGGGGCCTGCCAGATACTACTTGACTTCCCCCCCCC
>NW_010519839.1:0-54291 GCF_000687285.1 Phaethon lepturus
AGGCTGAGGGGAGACCTTAGCGCTCTCTACATTTACCTGAAAGGGGGTTGTGGCGATGAAGGTGTTGGTCTTTTCTGCCAAGTAACTAGTGATAGGACAAGAGGAAATGGCCTCAAGTTACACCAGGGGAGGTTTAGATTGGATATTAGGAAAAATTTTCTTCACAAAATAGAGTGGTCAAGCATTGGAACAGGCTGCCCAGGGAGGTGGTAAAGTCACCATCTCTGGAAGTGTTCAAAAAATATGTGGATGTGGTGCTTCAGGACATGGTTTAGGGAACATGGTGGCGCTGGATTAATGGTTGGACTTGATGATCTTGAAGGTTTTTTCCAACCTTAGTGATTCTGTGATTCTGTGATTCTGTATTGGGATGTGTAGTTTTTAAGATCTTCATCAATGACATAGAGAGATCAAGTGCATCCTCAGCAAGTTTGCAGTTGACACCAAGCTGAGTGATGTGGTTGACACACCTGAGGTACAGGATGCCATCCAGATGGACTTGGACAAGGTGAAGTAATGGGCCCGTGTGAACCTCATGATGTTCAAAAAGACCAAGTGCAGGGTCCTGCACCTGGGTCAGGGCATGTCCACCTGCTCTGGTGTGGGGTCCTCCATGGGCTGCAGTGTGAGTATCTGCTCCCTTGTGGTCCTCCACGGGCTGCAGGGGGACAGTCTGTTCCACCATGGTCTTCTCCACAGGCTGCAGAGGAATTTCTGCTCTGGCACCTAGAGCAGCTCCCCCTCCTTCTTTCAGCTTGGTGTCTGCAGGGCTCTTTCTCACCCATTTTTCCTCACTCCTCACACTGCTGTGCAGTATTTTGCCCTTTCTTAAATACATATTCCCTCTGGTACCAGCATCCTGGCTGAGGAGCCCAACTGTGCGCTGCAGTGGGTGTATTGGAGCCATCTGGAACCATTTGTGTCCAACACAGGGGAGCCCCTGGCCTCTTTTCACATAGACCAACCCTGCCACCACCCATACACACATGCTGTACTAAAACCAGGGCACAGAAACCTAATACAGAAAGAAAACTTATGTTTCAGGCACTAATACATTAATCTTGATAAGGAAAGAATAACAGCTGTCCCTCTTTCTTGTGTAAGACAAAATTCATGAAGAAACTTGTATCCACAAGGTAAAGGAAAATCTACTCCCAAAAACAATTGTTTGAACATTTTTTATAGCTGTTCAAATAATCCAGAAGAAAGGCTTTCCATACAGGTGTTAACATCAGATCCAGGAAAAATAGGAATACTTAAAGTGGTGTAAATTACATCACCGAACTTTAGACATCAGCAAACCAGCCATCTCCAGGTGAGCTGATCACTCTAGATACTCTTTACAATCCAAGGAGGGAGAGACAGATTCTTTTAGGGTGAAATTATTCTGTCCAAATACAGATGGCCACCTAAAGGTAGGATTCTTCCACTAAAAATGTTTATTTCCCTCTGATGATAAAGATAACTTAGTTGCCTATGTTTGGTCACATAAATTCAACCTTAGGTGTTTTATGATCAGTTTTCTAGGTATTTGGATGCTTAATAAAGACTGTAATCTTGATGTGTTAAGACATGCTGAGCAAGCGGAACTGCCTCTTCAGTATGAAATGCTGAATTTAGTCATAGGCTGATCATAATTAGTAAACTCGAGTGAGAGAGAATGAAATTCCAATTCTTGTTCCATAAATATTGCAGAAGTTTTATATAAGCAGAACATTTTTAAACAGATGAACTTGAGAAGATCTGGTTTGAATACCAAATAGCCAATAGGTTAACAGATGGTTCTCATAATATAGGTTCATCTCCCTACAGCAGTGTGAAATCTCAGACAGGGTCTTCTAGGGGTGTAGGTGCATGCTCTAACCACTAAACTCCTATGTAAAAATCAGAGAGGGCAAAAAGGAGTACAACGTTTTCCACCAGTAGTTTGTAGGAGGTTCAACCCAGTAAACATGATTTGAGAAGTCAGATGAATCAGTCTCAAATGGACAATTCAGAGAGGAAAGTATCTTGTTATATACTGACAGAGCTGAGATGGAAACCAAAGCCTTATCTGTTCAGTGCTCCCTAGATCTAGGCAGTTTTGAGTAGACATTTAAGGTCCTTCAGCAACTTTAAAATGTAAATGTAGGGACTTCTAGTGTTAGGCAACAGGGTTTGAATGTGTAGACTAGTTCTTCAGCTGGCATTTAAGGTTTTTAACATATATCTTCTCATTTCTGATGTGAAGACATGTTACAGCTTTTCTGCCTTTTTTTTTTTTAATAGAAAACTTACAATTAAATAAGATGAGGAAAATTTGGGGAAGTAGGGTTTCTAGAAAACAAAATTTGAGGCTTATTAGCAGAAGAAGGTATACTTGCCTGTCTGGCATTGAACTATATTTGAATAAAGAAGATCCAAATACATCATATTACTATACCCTTTCTTGAAATTACTTCAATTTCATAAGGAGTGATGTATAGGTCTGTGTCATTTCAGTGTGATAAGTATTGACAAGGTGAAGACCTGGGTACCATTCTGTGCAGCCTGTACACTCAGATTCCCCAGATTACTGCTTCCTTACTTCTACATGTGGCCAGTAGCTAAGCAGACCTGTAGGCAGAGACTCAGGGTGTTTAGCAAGCCATGATTATATGCCATCCTCAGCATGTCAGATGTGGTGCATAGCTCAGAGTTCCCCTTATATGTATTGCTTCTGCTGCGGTTATCATTTATAATTTTTACAGTGCCCAAAAGAGTATTCCTAGGGAAGAGTAATTCAGCAGCCCGGCAGTTTCATTAGTGCAGAGTCAGGCTCTTGTGTTCAACACATTTTACCTTGCACTTGCAACACTCTGCAGTTCTCTGGGCAGGATGAATGCTTTTATGTAAAAAAGGAAATGTGTTCCCTTTTTTAAACATTTCCTGCCCCTTGTTTCCATAATTCCTCACTGTGAACAGACTTAACTTTTATCAAAAACTAAACAAAGCTCCTAAGCTCTAAGGCTTTAACCTCCCATATCGGTAACATCTATAAACTATTTACCAAGTTGTCGCTAACCACTCAAGTATAGGAGCAGGAACCTCTCCTTACAGATAATGACAACCACTATTCTGTTGCTACATGCATAAAAATGCATGTCAGGCTTAAAGTATTTCAGATGCAGAAATCTCATCATTCCCTTTTGCAAACACACCTTCCCTTGGAAGATGGACTCATAGCTGTTTAGCAGATTCCAAAGTCTCTGGACTATGGAAGACTTCCACTTTCAGTTCTGGGTTTGCATTGCGTTGTTTGAAGAATTTGTTACGTGCTTAGTTTAAAACCTTTCCCCACTTATTTTTGTAACTTTTATGGGTAGCGCCTTCAAAAACTATCCTCTCCCAACCTGCCCTTTCCAGTGTTCTAAATATAAATGTAGAAACAAAGAAAAGCATATTAATAAGTAAAGAAGCACAGGTGTGCCTTGCAGACAGTAAGATTTTTAAAGTCCTTCCTGAGTTCTTGAATCATTTTCTCTGCATAATTTATACTGTGTTACTGTGTGCAAACACTGAGCTTGGCCCACAAAGAAAAGACGCAAGCTAGTTCAAAAGATAGACCTTGGATTTTCACAGTAGAGGGCATAAGCTATTTATTTATGTATCAAATAATTATGAAAATTTCCAGCCATATTTTCTAATCAAAGGGATGTTAAAGAAAGGTAAAGAACATGTAGTTCATTATTGCCTTTCTATCCCTCTTGCTCAGAGACAGGGATGCTGATACTATACCGGTTGAACACTGAGTCCTCTTCATTGTTGATATACTCCCATGCTTCTGAGACTTTCTCAATGGAGAAAAAAAGAAGGAAGGATACCTGTCAAAGTGTCTGTGGGATTCACATGCTGAAGAGAAAAAAGGGAAGATTAGTTCTTTATTCTAATTGCATTGACTGAAATCCCAGCATAGTTCACATAGTTCAGCCTGGTCCTGAGTACAGGTACATAGTGTGAACACATATTTTACAGGGCAGCTCCAGAGAAGAGACAAAAAACTCAGACTACTTTGGATGCAAAGTAGCTCCACGCTTCTCCCCATGCTGGGAATGCACTCTGCATAGTATCTGAACTTTATTCTCCAAATTGGTTAAATACATCCACACATACTGCAATTTTAGTACATTTTCCCTTCTCTGAGTAACATTTCAAAAATATTTTTGTTTCTTTTTTCTTTCTTGAAAAGTAATGAATCAATTTCATAGACCTGACTGTGGTGAGATATCCTTAGCTGCCAGCTAAATGTCCAGCTAACTGCTCATCTACTTCCTGTCCTCAACAGGACATGGTGAGAAAATAGGAACAGAAATGTTGTGGGTCAAAATAAAGACAGGGAGACTGCAAAGTCTGTCACGGGCAAAACAGGCTTGTCTTGGGGGAAAAAACCACAAAACTATTTCCCAATAAAATAGATTTGGGGGTTGACAAAAAACCCCAAACACTGAGAAATACCTTTCCTCCTTGCTTTTTCAGGCTCAAATTGCCTCTTTTCTTGCAGACTCCTCTATTTGACACCCACCAATGTACCATGAGTGGTACACTGGGGTTAGAGAACGGGGGGTTGAGTCAGTCCACAACAGCTACTCTCTGCCTCTCCTTCCTCCTCACACTTTTCCCCTGCTCCTGCATAGGTCTTCCAGGGGCTGCAGACAATCTCTGCTCTAGTGTCTAAAGCACCTCCTCTGCCTCCTTCTCTGACCTCAGTGTTCCTTCCACTGTTTCTCACCCTTTCTTCCCCCTTGTTCCTCTGCTTGACCAGTGTTTTACTCCATACTAAATACTTATTCCCAGAGGTACCACCATCTTGGATGAGGGGCTCAGCTGTGCCCTGTGGTGGGTCTGTTGGAGCTGGCTGGAAATGGCTGTGTCTGGCATGGGGTAGCCCCAGCCTCTCCTCATGGAAACCACCCCCACTCCTATTCCCCTCAAATCTTGCCATGTATACCCAATATACTGAGCAAGTACTCATTTTTTTTTTTTTTCAGTCTGAAAACTGTGAGAAAAAAGTAATGAAAATAGTTGACTTGGTTTGAAAAAAATATTTTTTTCAATTTTTCACAGAGACACTAAATATCACTAAAGTCATGTTTGTCAAATGCAAACATTTCGTTTGATATGAAACAAAACATTTTTGTTTACATTTATTTAGATCTTTACCTATTTTCCACTTTATCTGGTGCAGTTTTAAAACAAAATGATATTTTGAAAAAAGTTTAAAAATATGAGATTGAAATTTGAAAATGTTGAGATTTTTAGCACTATTGATTTGAAGCATTCCATTTTAGAAAGGTCAAAATTAAATCTGCATTTTTTTTTCACTTTTTTACTATTTTTATCCTAGATTATGTTGGAGTGTAAGGGGAATTTTATAAAGATATTTCCTCTCTGCTACATGGAAATGACTCATTTTGTGTTTTTCAGAATAGCAAAAGATTTAAATGTCTGTCTAAAGTCCACATTGTGAAACTGCCTTGCTGCTATAGAGAACTGTTTTCACCTGAAAGCTGAGAAGAATTTCTGTGAGAAAACCAGAGAGTTTTCTACTGAATAGAATGCAGTTGCTTAAGATTTCAGTTCTGATGAATCAGCATTTTCTACTAAACATTTTTTTTTCTCTAAAAATATTCAGCTAATTTTGTTGTTAATTCATGTCATGTCATTGCTACAACTTCATTGACCCTGCTTAATAAAGCTAGTTTTAATTTTTAGGTGATGGAAACAGTTATAGTTTGATAGTCATATACATAAAGTATCCAGCAGTGAAGTGAAGTCAAGTCTAGGCTCATTTTCTTTTTCAATAAGTTATTTTTAACAACAGTTTGTGGGCTAGGGGAATGTGTTGCACCCAGCATGATAAAACAGTTTCCACAGCTTCCACACTTTAAAATCCTTTGTTGACCATCCCAGGTCAGATGCTGATCAATAGAAGGGAATGAAGACCAGCTCCTGACTTGAAGACATGGTAGCAGTGGGGTTAGATATGCATCTTAAGTGTGTGTTTGCACACAATGTGATGGTATATTTCTGGTTCTAAATTTTGACTCTACCAATTTGATTATTTTCATGACTAAAGAATCCACTTTTTTCCCCTCTGACACTCTAGAGGAAGAAAAGAAAAAAGGAAAAAAAAAATAGAACTTCTGGTACAGGTACACTAACTTAGTTGTTCTTTTTTTTTTTAATATCTATCAAAATCTTGACCATGTCGTTAGATTAAGCCCTTTTTCTTGGCACAAAAATTTGGTCTGAACTTGTGATTTAGCATACTCATCTCTTTTCAGCATCTCACTTTAAAGTTTTATCTTTTTCCTCTGAAATCTGTCTGGATAGATTTTGTAACTCATCCGGCTTTTCTTTATCCACTCCTCTTCTACAGTGTTATGTCTCCAGCATATCAGAATTAAGTGGGAGAGAGCAGAATGACATGTTAGGGTATAGGGCTATTCAACTATTTTGTTTAAGCTTTTGAGTAGCATGACTTTAATAATTATTGACTGTTTTCAGCCATTACCTGTTCTGGGATGGAATAGCAAGGATCATTACAGCTTTTCCTAGTGGGCTCAGGGAAGCCTGCTCACAATGTGAATGCCATCAACAGCCCACTGCAGGTACAGCCAGAATACTTTGTCAGGCGGAGAGTTGCCTAGATGCAAACCAAATTATTTTATGCTTGGTTACTTACACAGTATATTTCTACATTTACTTGTATTGTTATGCTGCATTTAGCTGACTAATGACTCAACAACTTTATTTGCTAACTTCATCCAAAGCACCTGCTCAAGGATTGCAATAATATAAATAATTTCTATGGAATTAACAAAGGAAAAAAAACAATTTCAACCAGAGGAAGTTCAATACTGCTTACAAAACATACCATGATTGCTTAATAAAATCACTGTAAAGATCTGGCCAGAAGACTAGTCATTAGGGAGAGCAGGACATATTGATGTACAACTCTCAGTGACACTTCAGGACAGATTTGCTGAGGTGAAGGTAAGATTCTGGGGCTGTAGCCAACCCATCAACATGTCCTTGGGCAGCATGCAGAGATGTGATGTGTCAGTAACCTTACAGCTGAGCAGTTGTGCTGACCATATTGAGGCTGGATCCGATCCTGATGCTATCAATGGATATATACTGTGGGATAGTTTGCTCCAGTCTCAACATGATGAATTTTCTGTGTATATTTAAGATTTTTGACTTAGTTAAGCTCTATGCTACTCTGTGACAATGCAAAACAACAGCTGTCTTCCAACAGTACATGTTAAAATATATATTAGTATAAATTATTGTTTCTAAATCTCTACTTCCTTAAAAATTTTTGCCAGATGAAAACCTTAATCTTCTCATTTTCAGTCTTGGTCATGTTTCTTCTATCAGATAATATTTTCTTAACATGTAAATAAATAATTTTTTGTAGTGATAATTAATAATGGAAAGGAAGACAGTACCAGGACATTATCTTGCACAAGAACATTGACCAGGGCTGTAGGAAAGAATAGGAAAAAAAAATCTATACATATTTCCTGAGAAATGAGAAAGTACTAGTTCTTATACTAGCTTAAAGAAAACATGTACAAAGTATTATTATGATATGGTTTATTGGACAAACAAATGTGTATCTGTATTCTCTACCCAATGAGCTTAATGCTGTCATAATACCTCATCTGTGTAGAGTGACAGCCAAGTTAGACTGACACAAAAAAGTTGACTTGGTCAGTGAGCAGTTGACATATATCAATATAAAATATATTGTCAAATTTAATGAACACCTTTAAAAGTGACATTCATTCCTTCTGATTGTACAGCCTGGACCTAACCACAAATAACAAAGGGTATCACACAAACTAAAAAGTGATTTATGGTGTGCATTTTTATTGATGTCTTCTGCAAGCAGAGAACACCCAGAGCCCAGTCGAGTGACAGAGAAAATGAGTTTTCTCACTTGCATTTAAAAAACATACACTTGACAGTTTTCAAGGGCTGTTTTCAGAATGGTCACAGATTTGAAAGTTAGCTGAGGTTTATCTGAGATCTGACCAGAGCATCCTTTTCTAAAGGAAAAAGAAAAATTGCTGAGTTTTCTCAAGGGACCTTATAATTTGCTGATTTTTTTTTCCCTAAATGATTTCCCTTATTCAGCACCGTTATAGTCCTGTAAAAAGTAAGAACAGACTAGAAAATGTCCTCAACTTGAACTTGTGTTTGAGGGAATAATCTCAGTGAACACAACATAACATTTTTTTTGAATCAGAACTATAAAGTCAGTCCTTCATTTATTATCCCAAGCATGAGTTTATTGTTCTGTGTTTCCATAACAGAAAGTGACTCTTGACTCCAAAGCTTCTCTAGTATTTACTGTTCTAAAAAAATCTACTTTTTATTTTGATAGAAGGTATCACTTTATCTGCACTGCAGGGAACTATAACTGAAGGGTTATGTGTATTGTTATCAGTCCAAGTCAAACAGACACCAGTTGGGGAGATTTGCATGGACTTGATCATAAGACCCAGCTTAAATCATTTAAAAGCATTCTAAACTATCTGCTCCTCAGGGTTCCACTCCACTTCTTTACATTTTCATTGCTGAGCATTAATCCTGGTTTTGCTTTCCTACCCCTTTGAATAGATAATGGATTGGATAAAATATCACAAAATGGCTATCTTTCACAAAACTCATCCTTAAAGGAGTAGAGTAACCTCTTCTGAAAAGGAGGACAGCAGAATTTTGATGAATGAACACTGAATAGAAGGATTAAGAAAAATTTATTAGTTCAGTGTTGGACTACTGGGAACGGAGTTAGATTACATCTATATACTTCTAAAAATATGCTGTATTATTCATTATTGATATTATAGGTCTGATATATATGAAAACTAAAGGCATACTAAATTTTGAAAAATGCTTTTGCTGCTACAATGTTGTTTTCAATGCAGATCTAGTTTCTAAAAGTCTTTGAAAACATTTTCTTTGTTAGTAAATGTAAGCAGCTAGACAAGGGGTCTTCTTCATTTTCTTTCTTTCTAGCATTTCCAGCTTGTCTTTATTTTTTTCCTGTCTTAATGCATATATTTTAATGCATTTGATAGTATGTTTCTTTCCACTAGAAATAGCGCAGCCTTCTGAGAAATATAACTGATAGGGCAGGATGTAGCTGTTTGGACTGTAATCAGCACAAAATGAATTGACCATATTACATTAAATCTTGGTTCATCAGCTTGCGTCAGCCCGAAGGTTTTCTCACTGGTGTATGAGAAATTATGAAATCTCTTGGGTTCTTTGACCCTTTGCATTCCAGAATTCTAGTTGAAAACATCAAAGAAAGTTTTCATGACACCTGCTTTAGGAACCTGCTTTTCAGCATGTTGCTTTCTAACTAACACTCCTTGCTATGTGATACTAGAAATGCTTTTTACTTTTTACTTGTAATTCATATGGCTTTACTCCATTTCTTATGCTTGAAATTATGTATCCAATATGTTATGTGGTTATGTTTTGAAATTTAATTCCCTACTAACTAAAGAACTTAACTAATTGTCTGCCAGTTCTCTAGCTACTGAAAAGTTAAAAGTTCAAATGTTAAGACTACTGAACTTCAGGGAGATTTTAACTGCATTGAAACAAGATCCCAGGACTGAATTTAAAATTACATTTTAAAGTATTTAAAATCCCTCTATAATTTTGAATACTATTACCTAAATTTATAGCCACCTATTTTTCTTGGTTTCACCTATACACACATTTAAACTTACACACAAAATCATTGTCTTAATGGTACCATATTTTGCCTTTCTGTTACATTGAGAATATTCATTCTTTTGAATGTAAGTTTTGAAATTATAGGAATACAGTAAGAACTCCTATACCAGAGAGATCTATCTACTCCACAGTGTTTTGCATTGATTATTAGCATGTCCTGTATAATACACATTAGCCTGTGCTAAGATTATATAGGCTAATATATATACGCCAGAGCGTATAGCGTGTCTCTAACTTGGTTTCAAAGCAGCCTATGACAACTAAGCCTACCATAAAAATAAAGCTACTACATAGCCTGCTTCTGGGGAAAGACTTGTATATATCTGTATTTTCATGGTAGTCTATCTTTTGCTCTTATTTAAGCTCCATAGGTAGTATTATGCTTATAGGAGTTTCTTTGCATTTGAAACTAAAAAATGAACAGTGATAGGACATTGTCGTAATTTAATATTTGTATTATGTGTCTACTTCAAATTTTATATCCTGTGATTAAAAAATGTAATCGCACAAAAATGTATGAACTGTGAAGAGATAAAGAAAACTAAATAATATTAAAACCTTTTCATTGGTGGAAATTGAATGGAAGAATAAGTAAGGGGGGGATGATTGCCAGTGTTCATCTACTCTAATTTATCAGTTTAAGCATAAATTTATCATCCAGATCCCTCAGAAAGTATGTCTGGAACTCCAGTTCTGTCTCCCTTACCATAAACTGAAGCATTATACAAAGAATAAATATCATCAACACCTGTCTACCATCTCAAAGAAAGCTAGTATTAGACATGACCATACAATGACTTTGCAGGCAGCTCTAGAGACTGAGGAAGAAGTTCGGTGTCTTGATTCTCAGTGGATCAGTAGACAGGAGACAGGCACCCATTCCCACTTAGGAGCATGTATGGGCATTGCTCAAGTGGCTGCGTAGGGAAGAAGGACACACCTAATAAATCTATGCACCTATCATGTCCAGATAGACAGAGTAATTAAGTAGGTTGTCTGACTGTATGGGACAGATGAGTTTCAGGTGGTTAAAGGCTAGGTAAGAGTAGATAAATTAAGGCTGTATTTAGGTGGAATGTATCTAGCACTTAGAAACAAAGCAAATGGATGCAATCATTAAATGGAAACATAAAATGTTTTCAGAACATGTGCTCACAAAATGGAAGAATTTCCCTGGCAACCTAAGTAATGGGCCTATGACATTCATCAAAACTGGCTCGTTTTCACATACGATATTGTATTTTTTGAATTAATAAAGTAGGAAAAGTGGGTCACAGAGTGAAACATTTGCACTGAAAGAAAATGTCATGTAAGTAACAGGACATTATTTGCTATAGTCTGAGGTCAGCATGCATCTTGCTGAAACAGCTCAGACTGTTTTATAACTGCTCTATTACCTGTCATATTTCTATTTTACAATGATATCAGTGTACTGCATTGATATGATAATGATTCTTGAACAGCTTTTGTACTTCTAAGCATCATATACCTGTCCAAGGTTTCCACTTACAAGAAATCTTAATTGTTTTATGGAATTAACAAAGATCTAAGTTATCTTATCCAGCAAAAGTTCAATAGCACTTGCAAAGCAGATCCTGGCAGCATCAATTTACAAAATTCAAGTAGTGCAAAATCAGCTTCCATCTGTTAGGATAGATAAAGCAACAGTTAACACATTGAAAAGATTAAGTGAGTATATTGGCCAACATTCAGTAATTACAGGTAATTGAGAAAAAAAAAGAAAAAGAATACCATAAAATAAACTTTCCTTCTTTAGTTAAAGAATATTTTTCTGAGACAGGGGATGTTGAAAAGGAAGATATATACTAAGGACTCATCTATCTGTAGTGTGCTAGTGACTATTTTGACAGAAGATATTTTTCATCATATAGATATAGATTAGATCACTTCAATTTTAAACAAACACTAAATAGGAAATAAACTGATTAGAACTGTTGAACGGCTGCACTGATTACAAGCTAGCATTATGACTTACACTTATGTGTACAGGGAATATGAAGGGGAAGTCTCCACTTTGTTTCTAATAGAGAACTCCTGGAAGTTGAATTTTAGCCATGTGTAAACCCTCCATCACCACGACAAGGTAAAATAGGTCAGACCAGCATGGGGCAAAACTAAAATAAACCAATTCTCTAGTAGTTTCCTTAGCTAGAAGATGGTCTAAAAGAGCTTGTGACACCATAAAACTTAAATAAGATGTAATAAATACTGAAAGGGAGAGGAAAAAATATAAGCAGACATCTCATAAATGGGAGAGTGTCTTCCAGTACATGCAGGCTGCTATAGCTGTATGGTAAAAAGGTTTTTTTGCAACCTACTTTTCCTTAACAATATTTAGCAGGCATGCATAAGTAAAAAGATTCTCTATTTGAACATTTATGTTGCGCAGGGGTATTGCCTCTCTCTGCCACTAATAGGAGCTGTAAATACCCAGCACTATTACTAGTGTTATGATATGCCAACAGTATATGTATTTATATAGAGAAATTAAACTATTTTGTACCCTGTTTCTTAAAGGAGAATTTGAAGAAAAGTTTTTGAGAATCTAACAGAAGAGAAAGAAATACATCAAAGAAGTTTGGGATAAGACAACTGGTCAGTTATTTGAACCACAGCCTGGAATTGTTGGACATGATGAAAACTTCATCCTTGCCTAGAAAGGAACTTAAACAAGAACTTGATGACACTTTAGGTCAAAGATGTCATATAGGTGCCTTTAGTGCAATACAATGTAAACCATATGTTTTACGAGATACTAATTAAAAAGCAGTATTAAGAGTAGATACATCGGAGAATCTCTCGCTTATTATATTGATTCATTCTGACTTGAAGCTGTTGTTTTGCTAGCATTCTTCGTTCACAAATTGGGAGCCCTTGTGAGGAATTTTCCCTTCTAGGTAACATTCAATAAGAATAGATGGATTGTTTCCCTGAAAACCTAAAACCAAAGGCTAAGACAAGGGACACAAAAATGCAAAAGATATAAACAAAATAAACAAAAACCATGACAGTGTTAGTCATCAGACTCAAGTACTGTTCAGAGTTGTTCAATCATTGTCAAGTTTGCCAAGGGTATCATGAAGGGGAGTTAGAAGGAAAAACTGCAAGAATGAAGATTAAGTTTTGTAGAAGTTAAGAAGAAAAAAGTCCAAGTATGGGAGAGAAATTTCAGGGTATTTACTTGAAAGCTAGAGTGAAAATAACATGTAGAAATCCTTGAAAATGAAGTCTCTAATTTAAAATATTTTATATACAATATGTCAAAGAATGAAAAGGCCATACAGGAACTTAGTTTAATGGGCAAACGAAAAGGACATAAAAGCTATCTCTGAAATACTGTTCTGCATTTAAGCAGGGAAAGATTGCAATTGTCAATGTTTGTCAAGGCTAAACTAAGGGATTTTGTGATGAAAAACAGACACTGGGAATCTGAACAACAAACTTGGCCACATAGCTATATGGAAAAGCCATAAGTAAGACCTTAAATCAAAAAGATCTGCAAAATGTAGCCTTAGTTTTGACATGAAGATCTCAATGGATGCCCAACAGAGGGAGGCAAATTATTTCCTTCCAATGGTTGACCTATGTTAATGGAGCATCCCCCTTTTCTACCCCTTATCCCTTTACCCATGTAATTTAAAGACCGTCCTGGATAATATAACCTTCCAGCTGGGACAGTTGTTTTTTAATTAATTTCCCAGACCCCTCCATAGCCCTAGAGCTATTGATGTTCATAGCACAGCTGCACAGATCCTTTCTGTCCACTTCAGTCTGGCAGCTGAGATTAGCAAGTTATGGCAGGAGCTGTACTGGCAAGTTATGCTTTTCTTGGCCACGGAAAAGGAATGGCAAACAGACTGCTAGAAAAGTCAATGACTCCTTTTTAACTCCCTTCTTCCCCATCCATTATAGGAATGTTCAGGTTTCTGTCCCTTGTGAGAGAAAAATGAGATGTAAACTTTTGCTTTTAAACCACAACTATTAGCTCCTGTAAAAAAATAGTAAAAAGTAATAAGTTGAGCATTATTGTTATCTTACAAAAATAATTAAAGAACAAAAGTTTAGAATTATAATTTATTTTGAGTTTGTAAGTCTGAAGTGAAATCAAAGGAAATCTTTAAAGAAGAATGCTTTAAAGGATGAAAATGTTTCATCTGGAAAGTACTGAAGCATAAGATTTATTGTACAGTGACTTTTTTTCTTCATGAAAGGAAGGTTCATTGAAATATACAATAATAATTTGGTGTCATTGTAACTGCTCTGCTGAGAATGGAAATGTTACTGCAAGGAAGATGAGCATGGTGAAGTACTACTCGGGTGAGAGGGGGTCACCACAGTGTGATGCTGCACGCGAGGACAGCAGATAAGGAACTTCTCCTCTGATGAAGAATAAACAGGAGAATTACAGAGAGAAAAGGGTGAGCCACAGGGAAGGAGAAAGTGCAGAGAATTGTGAGAAAACGTATGCAGAGAGAAAATTAGAGTCAGGAGAAAACGGTCTGAAGGAGCAGAAGAGCAGCCAACAATGCAGACATGAGATTCAATTAAGCTCAAGAACAAAACTGTCAGTAGGAAAATGAGAGGACATATTTGTACTGGAAGATGTCAGGCAGGTTATAGGATGTGCTTCACACAGAAAATGTATTCTTGCCTACATATGCAAAATATCTGTCGCTCTGTGTTGAAGTATTTTGCTGGTAGCAGATCCTTTTGTAAGAATACAGTAACATTTTGAACAACAGTTTTTGAATTGTCACCTCCTTTGGACATTTTTGTTTGACCATGCAGCATCCCTGTGAGCTGTACTCCAGATAGATAGGTCTATTGGATACTTTACCAATCTAACTTAATGATTATGGGAGGACAGGAACAATTTTAAATCCTTAGGATGAAAACCAATGAACTAGAGATTTAATACTGATAAGCAATTCCAGTGTTCTTAGTGGAAAATCTAAGCCTCCTTAATTAATCAGTTCCAAATAACAATACTCAAATAGTTCAAAACTTAAACAAAAATCTACATAAAAAATGATTACAAAAAATGTCAAACAAAAATAAAGAGAAATACTTCCACAAGAGCTGACAGAAATGTCTTGAATAATGAAATTCTTCTGGAAGAATATGTCTTCCAATAAATATTTTTCAACAAAATATTGTTCTATATAACAAATTTTGATGGAAGCATTTGAAAAAGATTTTTTTTTCAAATTGAAATGTTAATTTATTTTTCCAATTTAAAAAAACATTTCTACTTACTGTAGTTCATACTCTCATAGCATTTCTTATTGTTGAATATGATGATAATAAAAAAGAATGTCGTTTACTTTAGGGGCTGGGAGTTCATCCTTTCTGCTTTGTCTCTGTTTCTTAACACACAAGATGTATGGGATCACAGCATGTGGCTATGATTTTGTCTCTATTCCAAGGGCAGTTACACCAACACTTCAGCCTGTTGGTGAGTTTCAACCACATTTCACAAACATCTTGAATGGCCTTACCATTTTACAAAAACAGGTTGCCATGAAAAGGGAAAACTGTGACTGAAACATTGATGACTTTGCCTTTCAGGATTTTCTTAGCTTTTCATGCAGTTTCTGCAGTCTCTGCCAAAACCTCTGCAGGATGAGGGTTACAGGGCAATGACAGGGAACTACACTTGTTATGGGAAGTCCTGTCCTTGCACACAGCATTTTCGTCTGTACTAAAGCCATTACCTACCTTCTGCATTTTCCCCCACTGAAGCGAAATGTTCCTTATACCTCCTCAACTACATTCCCACACTCTGTTTCTATGTTCAGCTTTTAAGAAAGCAAAGCAGACCTATATGCAGGTTCCTGATTCCCTCCATACGCTGTGGTTAGAGATACCCTGTCATTCCTGTCTCCTGCAGACCCTGAAGCCTGTTTATCTCCTGTGTGTTAACTTCCCTGTATTTCTGGATATTTTGCTCTTCCCGTTATTCTTGTGATGAGATGAGATGCTCATCCCCTGACCATCTGCCTCTGATCTGTATGGTTCGCTAATCAGAGAATTTCAGGTGCAGCTATAGCACAGTGAAGTCTCCAAGCCCACTTACATGCAGGATGACACCTCCCACAGACGCAGCCCTGCAGCACTGATTCCACTTCCAGCATTGATTCCACTCCCTGATTCCTTCACAATCCTGACCTGGTGTGTGAGTGGGTTGTCTGTGATTTACCCCTTACTGGAGAGGATGGGATGTCTGAAAAACAACTGCATTTTGAAGGGCTTTATATTCAAAAGAAACCCAATAAAACAAAAGATTGTAATGCTTTACCATGGCTTTGTTTCTTCCATATCATGAGATTTACCTTCCCCATCAGATGTGCTGATGTTCCTAGTATGAATCACGATGCAAGTCTTCCTTTTCAATATGACTTGAAACACCAAAGAAAGGAAGGTATGGATGTTTTAGTATATTTTAATATGTGCTTCTTTAAGGCTGAAAGTTATTTCTATCTTTATATTTTCTCACAGCTTTCAAACAGAATTGATTTCAGTCATTAATGGTATGGATCCAAAGTGGTAGAGAAAAAATATATGGTAATATATTTTCAGCTATTTGAATACTTCTGCTGTCTATTTCCACCACCATCCCCATCCTTATCCACTGACATTTTAATAAAACTGAGACAATGCATTTTACAAGTGATCTGTGTACTAATTATTCCTTCTTTTTAACATCTGTTGCAGTAGTTTTAGGACAAGATGAGGTTTGCAGAGGATGCACTGAGGTATACCAAGCTGCTGGAAACCTGATTGCAATTTATAGTTTACAGTGAGTCTTGGAAAGTTGAAGAGGAACATGATCCACAACAACTACACCAAATGGCACTATAGGGTTATCCAGTCTTTTATATCTAGAAATGGACATACCCTAAATGTTTAAATACCCTTATATTAAAATATCCTCAGTTGTTTAACCCAAGAATATGAAGATCCTGACACCTATTGACACATACCATTTGCATCTTTTCACAGTCTTACATCATTGTCATGAGTACTCCACAGACCTGAGAAGCTGCGGAAACTGTCTGCTAGAACAGTCTGAAGAAAAAGCAAAATAAGTGACACTACATTCTCCTCTGGTTTGCTGACTTTTTCATCACGAAAAGGTCCTCTGTCTTGTTCAGCATTGTAGCTCACACTTTCTCTATTGCCTGTTATGCTTAGGAAAGAGTGGCCTTCCTGACCCCTGGAGAAACCACTTATACACCCAACTGCTGGGAAAACAAACTTATTAACTGTCTCCTCTTCTAGCTTAAGAGTTCAGTGAGCTTGAGGGAACATTAAGCTAGTGTGATTGATTCTTTCCTCAAGAACCTTTTGTTTGTAAGTTTGTCTTTCCCTTAATGCCTGAAGTAGATGGGGAAGATTTTGTTTCTATAAAATAACTTTAAACTCAATTCCTGTACTGTTAAGAGGACTTTTTATAAACCTATTGGTGGCAGCAAAATGCTAATTATTAAGCCCTCCTTGACTTTAGAGAAAAAAATTGGAAGAGGACTTTGTTCTTTGTTTCATTGCCCTCTTAGCAGTTGTAACAGCTGTGTATAATGGTGTAAAATGTTTTCCAGTCAACATGACACCATTTCTACTATCTTTGATGATGTGGTTTTACTTACTTACTTATTTATTTATTTTACAGCATACGAATGGCAATGCCATTTACAGCGGTGAAAAGCAACTATGTTTTATGCTTTAGAACTGTGACTTTACACAATAGCTGTAAAACAGCTCATAGAAAGCTTTTCTCTGCCTCACTTGGAATGAAGAACCTCAATATAAATCACAGTAAATTCATCTTTTGATTGGTTCCTGCCTTTATTATCTTTCGTACTTAAACTTGGCTAAGCAACTCTTAGGAACTCCTGTTCCAAGTCAGGAAAGGATAATGCAAATTCTATGTAAAGATAGATGACCATAAGGGAAAGGTTGCCCAGTATTTCTCAAGTTTGCTGCTGCACAGAAATTTTAGATCTAGGTGAAGCTACCCCTAAAAACCAAAAGTTTATAACATCTTTTATCTTTCTAAAGATAATACAGAAAATTAGTTTTCCAATTGCTAAATTCTTACCATCAAATTGGGATCCAGAAAGCTGTCAAATAATTATGCATGTATTGGTACTGGACTCTGTCATAAGTGATTTCTTTGGAAAAACAAAAGCAAATCTTTTCCTGCAGGCAAAAATGAGGTGTTGCAACAACACTAAGAGATGTTGTGAAAAGGCAGGAGGAAACTTGATGCCTATATTCTGTGTAGAATAGAAAGTATAGAATCTTTCTGTGCAGTGGTAGTTTCTTGAGGAAGATGAGAATCACTTCAGCAAAAGTGGCAAAGAACAATATATAAGCATACACGACTCTGCCACTTCCCTTACCTCATGAAAGTTACGCAATATTTCCAAACCAAAATAATTGTAGCAGGCTACCTGCCAGGCTACTGTTTCCTGCCCAAACCGAAGGTAGGCAAACCCTGCTGTCCTGCTGTGCATGTAAAACTGATTTGTACAGTTGCTTTGATTTAAGGTTGTTTTGGATTTATGACAGGAAAAGATGGTGCTCATACTGAGCATTAATATGGATGAAAAGTTTGCTCTATTATGGTAGTCTTTCATTTATAAGGAATTCTAAATAACCTATCAACACAGCACAACATAAGCATTAATGCATTGTTAAAAAGGCTTTCATAAAAAATTATGTGGATAAAGAAAGGTTGTAATATAGGTGACAAACAAAAGTTAGTGCTGCTTATTTTTCCAACACCCACTCTTGACCAGCACAAGGCAGTACTCACACATTACATCTAAATGCAGATAACGTATATGGCTGTACAGCTCTACAGAAAATTTACTTAGTATGGCCCATGAGGTAAATCAAAGGAGTTCTTTGGAAGCTTACAGATTCAATATTTGACTTACTTAATTTCTGTTATTTTGTATACACTCTTTATAAATTTCCTCTTTGTTTTATATAAGCATACATATGTATAGCACTTGCAATATTTCAGTGTTGTTTTCCTTACAATTGCTATAGCTGAACTTTTAGAATCACTCATACCAAAAATACAAAAATAGTCTGTTAGGGGAATAGCAATTTTATGCTATGAATTTGGGTTTGTTTTCTCATAGTGTTTTCAAGATGTTAGAAAAAGCAACAGAGTTAAAAAAAAAACAAAAAAACCAAAAAACAAAACAAAACAAAATAAAAACACAAAAAAAGAAAACCCAAGCATGCAAATGAGAAATACATTGACAGAGTCTTTTAAAGTAATAAGTAGCAGCAGGCTGTGGGGCTACGCTACTGCCTAATTGTTGTTAATCTGAATAAATAATATGTTTTTAATCATCAAGTGGCATTTAATTAACCTGCAATAACTTGCTTATTAATTCTCAATTAAATCATTATTTGAAACACTTAATTTAAATGTGAATGAATGTATTTTCTGCTACCTCCTATAAGGTATCTCACTGTTTGTGATGAATTGTAGGTTAAAGTTTGGCATTTGCTCTCCCTCTTCCTCAATGAACATCAAGGACAGGTTTGAAAAGCTTCATGCTGTTTGTTAATTAAAGTAAACCAGAAGAGCAAAAGACAGGGAATTCAGAAAAAAAAACCCAAAACAATTATCATACACTCTAACAGTGCCATATGATTTATTTACACTTAATCCCACACTTAAGAAATATTCAGGGCCAGATCCTCAGTTAGAGTAAACTGACAATATTGTCTTCAATTAATTTCTTTGCTAAGTCATTATGTGTTTTGGTTTGGATTTTTTTTTGTTTTGTATTATTTTGGTTTTTTCTTTGATGTTGGCTAAATATGGGCAATCTGCTGGGTTTTACCAAAGAATCAGAGGCAAAAAACAATCCCTGTTCCAGGCAGCTTACAGTCAGGAGTACAGGAAAGAGAGGATAATATTTTATTCTGGTGGTGTGATGCTCACCCTAGTATAAAAGAACATTTTTTACAAATAATTTGAATAAAAGAGATGACCTGTAATTGGGAGTAGGAGGTAAAGGAAAATATGCCACTAAGGAGAAAGAAATGGAAATGTAGAGCCCTAAATACTAAAACACACTCCATGACAAGAAATATTTTAAGATGATCTTCTTGTAATGAAGTGTGATAAGCCTTTGAAGGGTTAGTCAAAAAGACTGACTTCTACCTATGAAGCAGAATCTTCTTAGGCATCCTCAGTGGAGGAGGACACCTTCAGTGATGATTAAGAGCTTCTTGTTTTGAAACATCTCCTTTGTGGAACCTGCTCCTCTCTTTTGATTAAAGAAGATACCTGTGGAGTCTAGCTTTCCTGTTGTAAAATACCTCTCTTTAGCTTCCTTCAAATAGCCAAAGGACTTTCTACACAAGATAAATGCTGGAGTGGTCTAAAATGGCATTAAACTGTATTCCAAGACAATGCACTGCTTTCTTCCATAACCTGCTTAAAGCCCAGCCAAATAAATAAATAAAAATTTTCAGGCACTGAGCAAAAACTAAGTTCTCATTGTGTTCTCAAAAGATAGTAAAGATATTCTGTAGCTTGTACCACAGATTTCAATGGAACAAATGTATTAAGCAGCTGTGATAATGCGCCTGCATAATGGAATCTATTTCTTGCATTCGCAGGACATGAACCCATCACAGGATTTTATGTTCTATATAAGGTGAAGTTAATATTTGCACCCAAACTGGAAAGTTTTATATTTATATTGTATCCATGAATTATCAAACCTTTATTTTCACATTTCTTTTCATTTTCTCATTTTGTTGATCTTTTCTTTTTTCCTTTAATTTTTCTGGCCTGATAAATTCTCTTCTTTGACCACCTACCCAAGGTGTCCCCCCAAATTTCTTCCCTGGCAGCATAACATATTTGCTTCTGTAACAACCCTTTACATGCCAGAAAATCTCCTAGTTCTAAACTGAAATGGCTACTTGTTCTTTACACAGAGAGGCCAAAATAGGTTAGAAACATAGAAAATATTGTAATGGCCATGGATTAAGCAAAATCGATTCAGCAGTTTTTTCTGTGGTTATTTATTGATACAGGGATGAAATTAGACACTGGTTAAAAAAAAGCTAGTGAAAGCCATGCCTTTCTACCTCCTGCCCCAGTTTCTTTCTCCTTCCATATTCTCTCCCTCCCAGAAAGTGGTGCAGTACTGCAGTATTCAGATTCCCTTCAAGAGACCACCCTTCTTTCTTCAAAATAGAAGGAGGTAGAGGGGTAAAGGATAATAGAGGTGTCCCTGAGGGTCAGAAAGTGCACCTTTAGGCCTTCTATTTTCACCTATATTCTTTCCATTTTTATATCTGCTCTGTTACTGTTGCAGCAAATACCTTTGCACATCATCTTTTTCTTGTTTCTTTCCATTGGAAGCTTGTCCAAAGTCTCTTGCTTTCAGGCATCAGCTGCAACCACTGACTGCTAAACTCCCAAACAGAACTACTCAGTTCTCCGAGGCGATTGGGTTAGAGCAGATACAGAACCTCACCAGAAGCAGTCTGTCTTTTAATTTCCATCAAGGGATACTTTGAAGCAAGTTCAGGTATTTTACTACCAACATATCTCTGCACTAATGTAGCATTTCACAGAGTTTCCGCAATAAGTATCGTTGGGTCTTCTCATAAGAGCCCTATAATAGTCATAAATATTCCTCAGGAGAGCCAGATAGACTCTGAAAGGCATATAATAGCTATCATAAATGAATAATAAAAGGTAGAAAGGACAAGCCACCATGAAAATGGCAAATGAATATGATGACGTGTGTGTTGTACATGAGTTAATTGTCTGAGTTTTATACTTACAGAAAATCCCAGCTGTTTTCTGCTGTGTCAGCGATATCTATGGAAGAGGAAGCATCCTCTGGAAGTTTAAGTCTTTTTGCAGAAAGAGTAAAGTAATTACAGAGTGGAAAGCTTGCACCAATGTTCTGTGTGTACACCTTATGCATCTTATATTATTTGCTGCAATGACAAATTCTGGAAGTTACAGTCCAATGATCGTCTTCATCCCGTCAAATAGTGTAGATAAATTTTACTTCAGCATAAAAACTAACTCAGGGATTTAAACAATGTTAACACATGTGGATAGCACAACACTGCACTTCAAAGCCTCCCTACGCGCCTTTTCAAGGCTCCCTTTGCAAGGACTTTGACTGAGTGAGAATACTGGACTTGTCAGATGCCAGATTCTCTTAAAAAGAGTCAAAATGTGATCACCTTGTTTTAGAAGCAGTTCTTTGCTTCCTGCGTAACTTCCTCAACTCTAGTCCAGCAATATACAGTGTAACATACCACTGAATTTAGGAAGTGGTACTATGCTGTAAGTAGCCCCTTAAAACCCATTGCATCTGCGATTAAGTCTTTAGTTTTAATTATACTGTCATAATCAGGCTTTAGCATTCTTCTTAAGGGGATATTATGGTTTCATAATTTTGAAAAGACAGCCAAAACATGAATGAACATATGGTTATTATACAGAAAATATATACAGAAAAGTAGAAAGGGAAGAAAATTCAGATTACATCATCATACAGATCTAAACAGGAGAAGCCTTGAAAGTTGAGACCTGAAAAAAGTTAATCTCTGCCTACGTATCAACCAATATAGGAGCTTCTGTTTTAAAACAGCTACGTATGTCAGCATGAAAACACTGACAGTAAAGTACATTGCAAAGTGGAAATATACTATGACTATAGAGTAAGGGGAAGTTTGGTTAATAGTGGCTCAATACTCTCCAAAATACTTTACATCCTCAATGCAGTCCTTTTTTATTTTTGCACAAAATACGACTTTCTTAAGGCAAGTCAATCAGCTCATAAAAGACAAAGAGATATTCCTTTTCCCTTGGAATTTCCAGAATCATTTTAATATGTGTTAGTAAATTGAGAAGACACTATAAGCATTTGGAGTATGGGAAGACTATAGAGAGCAAGCATCATGATTTATTGAAGGCTGTTCCTGATATGTTTCACTTAGATTATTTTATGAGTATAAGTCTCCTTAAATAGATAATGTCACAAAAGGACTGAATGAAATAGCCTAGCTGAAAATTTCCAAGGTGGTTGTTTCTGAAGGGTAAGTTCTTGAAGTCAGAAAACCTGCTCTTTCGATTGTGGGGTGGATTTTTTTTCCTATTTTCCCTATTTCTGAATGCTACTTTCTCTTGAGCATTGTATATCTTAAAAAATAAGGGTAATTGAAGTCAAATCTGTGTTTAATTATGTGTGTAATTTACTAATATTTAGATATGGTTAACCTCATGCTGTGTCTCTGTCTTGCTTCATGAAATCTAATGCACAGTTGTACAGAGGTGATTTGTGTTTGATGTGAATTATTTTTTAATGGTACATTAAACCATGGCAGTACACTGATTGCACGTTACATGAACCTGTTTTATACACTGAAGATTACAGTGGGTAACTATTTTGATTTCTGATCCACAGATTTTGTTTTTCCTCTCAAAATTCAATTTTGCTTCATTTGACTGACACAGAAGCTACCAGAGAAAAAATATCAGACAAAGATGCCTTACAGGAACCTGTGAGCTGATGAATGCCCTCAGTTCTTATTGAAGTGAGTAACTTAACTGTTTATAGGATTGGACTTTAAGACAGGCAGGAATGATCCTCCATGGCAATACGTAACACAGAACTACCACAAAAATGAACCTGAATTTACAGCTACTTGCCTGTTCATATAGTAAAGGAACGGCCCAGCTCCAGACGTCACCATCTCCTCCCTAACACTAACAAAGCAGCACTACATAGCCTGCTTATTTCTTGTCCTACTCTTAATTAGTCACATTGGAGAAAAAGCCACTAAGATGTCACAATTTAAACTGTAAAAAAAGAAGTCTTAAGTTAGATGCTGTAAGGATATTTGCTTTTCAGGAATAACAAGAGCTTAACTATGTCAGAAATCTAAGGGGAAAAAAAGTTATAGGAGAAAACCGTAAGACCTCCATGTAAGTCATGTCTTGTCAGCTCTTCTGACCAATTTTTTTATAACCACATGAAAACTCCAGTTGTAGAGTGGAGATTACCAAAGAGAATATGATGCTGTCTTCTTGCTCTGCGTTCTTATACGTGGGTGAAATCAAGGGCTGCATAATTAGACCAATTTAACACAGGTATCAAATCCGTAACTTTTACACTGAGTCTCTAAATTATGTACTCTGATTCAATGGAAAAAAAATCTGTGGAGGGAAAAAGCAACTATTAGCATGTTTGACAAACCTTAGACAATAAAATCTGAAACTTTCAGTCAACATTTACTTTATAGCATCATATCAGAAAGTTTTATTCAAGTATCTAGGAATAATATTTTTAAAAGTCAAAAGCCTAAGCTTAGGCAACTAAATTCACATTTAGCTTTAAGGCTTACTGTGCATCAAAGAACTCTTAGTGAGTTAATTCAGAATCTAGGCAAGATGATCATAAAACCAAAACATACTTATTACTCTAGCAGACAGTCTTTCTCTGGAATTATAACTATTGTTATCCATCTCCAGACATGTTCTTCTTCTATTTTGGGCATTATGTTTTAAATAATATAAAACTACATTATTATATTCAGAAAGCTCAATAAATGAAATTTGTTCTTTCTATGAGCTTTTCAGAAATGCCTGTATAATCTGCAGAGGACGGTTTCTGAAAAAACAGACGTCTGGAGATCACAGAGGCACAATCCATATGTCTGGACTGGGTTATGATGTACAACACAAACATACCCCTCCTCCTTAATAAATTCCTGTGTATGTGATTTCCATTTGACAAGGAAAAAGTATGTCACAGGTTTACTAATTATTTACAATATGCTTGGAAATTTTATCTTAAAGCAAAATAAGGTTATTTGCATAATTATTCTTATATGCAATAAAATAATAAGAAGGAATTTGTGTACGTTTGCATGTATGCCGTTCTCTTTTTTTTCTTGGGAAATCACTGCATTCATGAAGCAGATAAATTAGTGATCTTTATCTAAAAAATTACAGATAGATATTATTTCAAAATATATGCCTTGGAGGAATGAGTTTAAAGCAAAATGATTTCATCTGCAAGCAAGAGTAGCAAGTTTCATTACTCTGTGCTGTAAATGACCACACTAATTTTTAAATTTTTTTTTCTTTTATTTTGGTTCAGGACCTACATGCTTGGTTCAGGAAAGCTGCAACTTAGCCAAATATACCAGTGAGTAAAAAGAACTTCACTTCCTCAAATTTTGACATTGACATCACCGTATGTAGTGTTTAGTCACTACTTGCTCCCTAATTCTCTTTTGTAAGAGGTTTTAAAATCTATGATAAAACATTCTTCCACACTCCAAATGCAAAGAGAATGAGCCTTCGGTAAGGAAGTGTGTTGGAATCTGCATTGTCTTATTCCAAATAATTTGCAGTTTAACGGTCTTAGATCTGTTGTAAAAAAGTGAAGACTGCAGGATGCTCTATGTAAAAGAAAAAAACAGCTTGTTTTTTCTGTGGAATAATCTGGGAACACTATGTCTATTAGCCACAGATCCAAAACTTCATAAAAGATGATGGCTCTTGCTTTTTCTGGAAAAAAACAATGTCTGTCCATTATGTTAAATGGACAGGGTCTCTGACAAAAGAGTTTTATAGAGAAAAAGTTCATACAGGTTGTGACTATTTAATATTAGATAGCATGTTTTATTTATTTGATAGGAAAAACTGAAGCAATACTAACTGTATGTGCAAACATAGGACCTCACAAACAGGCTTCTTCCAAGTACAAAGATAAAGGACCATCAATGACCAGCATTTTCTTGTGATACAGTTTTCCTTCACTCTTATTTGCCCTGTTGCTTTCCCTTTTTAGAGAGTTTCATGGTTATGCCTTCGACTGGAGAGTTATTTTGTGTGCAACAGCAAACAGAGTCCCTTTTTTTTTTTCCCAAGCAGAATTTTGCAAGAAACTCTACAAGCGTATGCATTATTCACAACCTAGATATGTAGATATTTGTCAGACCAGGGAAGGGAAATGTATTTCCAAAGGCTAATTTTTGTATATAAAGGCTAATTTCCCTAGAGTCCCTTGTAGTCAGTAGAGGAAGATAGTACGATAGTATCCTCCAGAGAACAGTTCAGAGCAGGAGACTAATTAATCTCAGAGGGGGAGATCAACCACAGTAGGCTATAATCAGGCTTGGTGAATGGCTCCCACTCTGGTCATTCACCAGATTATGCCAATTGCACAGAAATATCCTCTTCTTTTCCTCATTTATTATCCCACCAAAGCCTGTCATCTGCAAAACTTGCTAATAAATATTTTTACATCATTATCATAGATGCAGAAATGGACTGAGATTCGGTCCTAAGGGGACTCTCCCAACTACTCCACTGACACCTATGCACTGGCTGCACATATTGACTGCTTAATATATTTATGCCATGCAGTTATTTTTGGTTTCCAGATCA
Source organism: Phaethon lepturus (assembly GCF_000687285.1). NCBI lineage: Eukaryota > Metazoa > Chordata > Aves > Phaethontiformes > Phaethontidae > Phaethon > Phaethon lepturus. The sequence goes on from NW_010519839.1 coordinate 26,270, forward strand.
AGTTCTTTAGGGTGGTTGAGATCCATGTTATTCAAGATTAGTCTAGGGCAAACTAGCTGCATCCACACTAAACAGTTGACACTGACTTTGATTTTAGTCCCACACAGTGATCCTTTGAACAAAAGACATAATTATGGTTTTTGTGGGTTTGTTTTGGTTTTTTTCTGTTGAAAATATAACTAATGATGTGAAGGTTTTATTGCGGCCTGTCAGAGCCATATTCTTATAGCTTGAAATGTATTGCATGTACTGGCATCATGGTATGGTCAGGAACTTGTCAATCAAGAGCACATTCAGAAAGTATTGGAGAACAGCATAGGGCACAGAGTAACAAGCCTACTATTGCCTTATCCCTTTAGCCTTTTGGAAGCTATCTGTCAAAGAAGCTATTCCCAGAACCACTTTCAGGTTGTGTTTCAGAGGGAGCTATTTTGTTCTCTTCAAAAGGAGGTTTAAATAATATCTGTGCAGTACAATCAGGACACCAGATATGGCAGTGATGAGGGGAACTGAATTATTTGACAGTACAAATGTATCCATTATGAATTACATTTAAGATAGTTTGGAAAGACTATTTTCAAATTACATGCTGTGGACCTCTTAATTCCAAATAATCATACATCTTCAATCAAAATATTGTGTGGCATTATGAAAAATCAATTTAAAATCAGGTTTTGTAACATAATAAGAGATCTGCTTGGTGGGGATTCTTGAAGAGCTGGCTAATGTATGATTTTGGTTGTTGTTTGATCTCAACAACTTTATATTAGGAAAAGATACTAAAAAAAAGACTGCCTCATGCAAAATTTATTCAGCATCGAAGCATTTGTCAGGGGTCTTTTTTGTCAAAGTAAACAGAAAGAAAAGTGGATCTTACAATCCTGAATGGAAAGGATTGTTACACGTACTGTCCATATAACAGTTTCTTCCTTTAATGATGACCCTTGTTAAGAAAAAGTTTGACCCCCGTTGTTTTAAAAGAAAGTGTTGTTGTCTCTATGAGTGTAAGCAACTTTAATTTACACACATACCACATCCTTTCTAATTTGCTCTGTAACCCTCTGGCAAACACAACCATCACTTTTGTGGAAAAATATCTTGAAACAGAAGCTTAGCAAACATTTAAGCAAGACACATGCACTCTGCAGGAGACAGTTCTTCTGTGACAGACACACAGATACTGCTGTCTTCTCTTTGTTATATCCAGAGTTAAATGAAAACTATAATATTGTTATTTAAATCAGCTCTACATGTTTCATTTTGTTGGTGCAATGAACAACCATATATATCAAGAAGCAGGGAATTTTTTAGCCTCATTCTGGGCACAGGGCTATGTGTGAAGAAAATCTAAAAGCATGTAACCTCAAAGAAAAATCTGATAGATGTTTGAACTGCATCACGATCATGTTGAGAGCCTAGGAGCAAAAAATGTAGTTTAGAGGAAAAGTTTTATTTGTACCCTGAAATTTAAGAGAGCTAAACCAGAGGAAACTTGGCTTCTGTAAGGATCTAATGTGACAAAGTTATAACTCCAGCAGCTTCTGGTTGAAGTGCAGACAAAGGCAGAAATATTATACACAAAGCCTTGCATCAAATCATATAATCTCAGCCGTGTTACACACATAGAGGTGTGTCACTATGGTAATTCTGTCTTCTTTAACAAGAAAGAATGCTACATATATACATTTGTATACACTTACAATTTTTGTAGACACTAGCGGTTGTCTCATATATTCCAATGACATCAAGCACAAAGGCACACAGTATTTCATTACCAAGCTATAAAGACATGTAACAAGAGCCCAATGTCTCTTATTAATCTAAAGAATAATATGAGATGTGTTTCAGTGAATAAGCACTGGCAATTAAGGGTAAAAGAAATAATAAACATCTATAGGACATAATTTCTGTAAGTTTCATGTGGTCAAGTGTTTTGCTTTTTGTTAGTGAAAAAATCTTAAAGCAACTGACAGACTAAAAAATGCAAAGCCCTGCCACAGTAATTGCTTATTTAGTTCAAGATATGCTTCAACTTGCAAGAAATGAGTCTTTCTGCGCTATCTTCCAGTACTACCTTCTTAGAATGGGTAAAAGTACAGAACTTACTTTTCAGATAATTTTAGAAATCAACAAAAAAAGAAAAAAAAAGAAATTTAACACTCTATCTTCCTAGGCAAATTTAAAGTGTCAAAAATATATAACAAAAGACTTTCTTCCTGACAGAATCTGTCACCTAAGAGAGCAAAGTGTCGTTTTTGTGTAACTTGGAGAGTACATGGTGTCAAACTTCCATAGCTCTCTGGCAAAACAGAGGTCACTTTTAATTGGTATTTCTCTTTTTAAAGAAACGTACACCCTCAAAAGTATAATGCTTTCTGTGATATGAAACCTTTATGAAATAGCAGCTTAGTGTCTTATTGTGACTGGTCAAATTAACACAGTTTTAGGTCTGTGATTCATACTAGCACAAAGGGGAAAAAAAGTTTTAAATTCTATTTCCATGTGTTCTTTCATAACTGATAGTTAATTTTACTTGAAACATCATCTGGACTTCTTAATTGACAGCCTAAGTGATTATGAAAACATTTTTCCTGAGGTGGTGAGAAATTCCTCCTCTCTTTCCCAGAAAACATTTGTCCTCTTTAATTACAGCTCATCTCACTGTTGTCTTGTGTCTTTTTAAATGTATGTAGAGTGATCCGCTTGTGGGATTCCAAAGACACATGTTTATTTTGGCTCTTAGCAGTGACTTGATCAGTGATCTTAATCAAATCCCTTAGAACTCAAAGCAGCAAAACACAAAACCACATTTTTTATTTGAATAGGACTTAACATTTAGCAACCACTTGAGTATTTTGCATTCTGTTGGTCTGTGCCTCCATCTGTGTAAAGGAAAAGAGAACGTTTATACCTTCCTTTCTTCCCTCACAGATGTTGCAAGATTTAATCAGCTTGAAGAAAAATGGGGTTTTAATTGCATTGCATAGAATTGAATGGCCATGATACATGAGAAAAGATGCAGTCTGACCAGCAGCAAGATTTGCAGAGAAAAGGTGAGGTTAAGAAACTTGAAGCACAAGTCTCAAAGACTAGTGAACGTAAAAGAAAAGGCTATGTTGCTTCCAGGTTGCCATTTTAAATTTATTTTTTTCATTTGGTGAAAGGTTTCCTTAATTTGTTGGGTATTTGTTTTGAAACTTATTTAATAAAAAGGAAGTAGTTAAGTATGAGAATTCCCTAAAGAAATCCCCCTGCTACTTTTTTCCCACTAAGCTCCAGAGTTAAAGAATACCATTAGTATCAGTATTCACAAACAAGGGGTTTGTAAAGATGAGATATGCATAAAATAGATATAGTTTCTTTCATCAGAGAAAATTCCCAGGGCTATTGGTATTCAGATATATCTTTTTTCTTTTGTTTCTGAGGAATTGTAAAAAGTTAAAATATTAATAATAAAAGGCAAACATCCCCCCCAACTCCAAACCACAAAATCCAACAAACCAGCAACAAACAAAGGAAAGAAGCTGTAAGAGTCATTGGGGACTGATTTGGAAATGCTCCCTGATATTTTTAAATGCTAAACCTTCTGTGTATATGTGTACATAACACTGATGCCTTAGGGAACTCAGCTGTTGGTATAAGTTTTTAATAATCTATTTTGGGTACTCAAGGGAAACATTCTTCAGTCTTCCTGCTTCCATCTTGCACGACCTTGTATGCCAAGAGGGGTCACGGGTGTCCTTGCAGATGTGACATTCTAGATTTGACCTTTCAAAAGAACAATAGAATGAAATAGTTGGAACAGATGACAGGATATATTAAGTTTCTTCTCACAATTAAAATCCCATATTTCTTCAAACTAAGTAACTCCATTGTTTAGTGACCTATATGTTGATCATGTTCACCATTCATAAAGTAAAGCTCAATTCCTGAGAAAAATTATCTGGGAGCTTTTAATGAAAATATTAATAAAACATATGTTTTAAAAAAGCAAAGATGTGGGGAAATACTGTAAATAAGCCCTTTATAGATGATGCAGTCCACAGATAAATACAATAAAAATGTCATATAGGTCATGCTTCAGAAACTGTAACATAAACAACTCCACAGTGATTTTAACAGTTTTTTCTTAAGGAAACTATGAAAACCTTTTAATGTTATAAAAGTTCAAGTCTGAAAATTACAATGTCTTTCCAGTAGCAAGGCTTTGTAGTAAGGAGGAGAACTGGTGAAATTTGCATTTGTTCTTACTGTGTGTTCACAACTCTTAAATTCTAGGTTGCTTCCTAAGCTAAGCAGAGTAGACCAAAAATGAAGAAATATTCTTGCGTTATGAATGTCTAGGTCAGCAAGCTAGAGGATTTCACAAAGATAAATCTTGTTTCATGGTTGCTCGTATTATCACGACACACTGGCTCTGTGTAGGCTGTTCCTATAAAATTTTGGAACCTGTTCCTAAAAGCAAATAAACAATTCTTTTTTTAGGTCTGTAATGTGTGTTCAAGATACCATTGTTGTTTTCAATAGTAAAAATATTTTTTTTTCATAGGCACTTATTCCTTCTTTTTCTCCAAAGTGGCACACAGAAGAGAAAAAGAAGGGCTTTTTCAAACATATTTCTTAAATTAAAAATAGTGTTAAAAATAACCCCAAATCACACAATCTTTTTTCTGGAGGGATTTTGACTTTAGTAGCATTTGTTAAAAAAACACAATGGTATGGGTTCTTATTCCTTTTATGTTACAGTTCAGAAATTAAGGTGTAGAGAAGACCTGTATTTAATACTTTGCTCTATCTTCAGGGACATGGTATCACCTGATCCATCTTACAACTATGTAGGTCTGACAACATCTTAAGCAAATGTGCAAAATCACTGCACAGTGGATATGCAACAGATATTGAGGTGTAGGCACTTTCTAGAGTGGAGATCTAGAGTGTACATCTCAGGGTTCCACACCTTAAAATGATTCCAGAACTGATGTTTTCTATCTATAATGCCAATTGTAACTATGGTCATAGAAACTGTGGTGTATGGGAAGGGGTGGCGATAAAAAGGATGGAAAGAAAGGAGTAGAAACACCATGCAATAGTTACATATTCATTGATCCAGGTAATGACAGTATGTGTTTAAAAGTGCAAGTAATGGCAAATCCCATAGATTATTGATTATGATGGCACTCTGACCAAATATGATAGATATGTCTCAACAGGAACTAAAAAGTATTCAACAAAAACTAAAAAAGTTTCATGTCAAAGCACCTGAAACTAGACAGCTTTTCCTTTTCTGAATTATAATTTAGACCTGAATTTAACGATTTACTTGTGTAAAAACATAAAACATGGTTGTATCAGTTCAGAACAAAGGTCCTGACCCCAGAGGAGGAAGCCATCATGGCAGTGGCCAAAAATGAATGTTGAGGAAAAGTATAAAAACAGGAAAAGCATGTATGATAATCCCTGCTGGTATTTCCAGGCTCTAGTTTTTTACAGATCTAGGACTTCCTGAGAGTGTTTGGTAACCTGTCAGGGCCCTGGGAGCACTCACAGGCCTGACTGCTCCTGCCCAGACTCTCCCATGGCTCCCCTGCACCACCCAGGACCCAGGACTCCATGTGAGCCCCCCTGGGGCTCTCAGGCCCTGCTCCAGCAATGCTGCAGCAGGGCCTGTCTCCAACTGCCAACAGCCCTGCCCTCCCTGGCCATGTGCCCTTACCCTGGCCCAGCCTTGGCCTGTCCCCATTCCCATGGAGGTGCCCAGTGCCCAGGGCTGGGGCTGTCTTGGTGGCCCCCATCTGCCCTGCTCCTGGCTGGGTGGTGGGATGGGCTTGGGCTGCCAGGCCCTGCCCTGATGGACCTTGTGGAGAGCCCTCATAGCTCCAGCACTATAGCAGTCAGCCTTCTCTGCACCCTCTCAAAACCTTCCATAGATTTTGCTTTCAAAACTCAGTTTCATTAGTTCCCACAGCAACTTTGAGCATTCACAGCATCCTCTGGAAGCGAGTTCCGACTCAAATGTCTGTTTTGTGACTTCTCTTTTGTATCTGGCTTCAACTAGCTTAATTTTTTTACCCCTTTGCTCTTATACTGGTGGGGAAAATGAGCCTTTAATACCTTTTTATCCTTTCCACAAAACCTAGGATGTTATACATCTTTATTACATTTCCCTTCTTTACCTTTTATTTTGCAAACTAAAGAGCTTTGCCTTTTTTTTTGTCCAAAATTTTGTTAAAACCCACTCCATATCTTTGATCATACTTATAGCTTTCTGAACTTTTTTGAGACTTTTATAACCCTCCTGGGATGGAAAGACAAGAGTTACAGAGTATTTAAGATGTTGATGAGATTGAAATAGTGACATAATTATGATCTCAATTTAATTCCCTATTTCAGCTTTAACATTTGTGTAATTATTATTTTGTTTCGTTTTATTTTATTTTTAAAAACATTGATCAATGAGCTCTTCTTTTCTTGGAGTGGGTCATAATGTCAACATGCTGAGTGACAACAATCAGCAGCTTCTCAGTATTTTCCTAAGACGTAACTTAGACACCTTGCCGTCCAAATTGCTTGTTTTGAGGACACTTCGGAGTTGGGACCATCAAATGCCTTAGGAAGTGAGGTGAAATATGAAAACTGAGGGACTCTGGATGCCAACCAATATATAGATGCAGAAAGTTACCTTTTTGCTATAACTTCTAATTTGAATAAAGAGCAAATTTAATCTATTCAGAGTTTTTTCAGTAAAATGAAGCTTTGTAAGAAAAAAAAAAACCCTTTTTATTGTACTTAAAATATTTCTTTTTAAAGGTCTTGAATTCAAGGAATTTCTACCAAATCAAAGACAGGAGTCTGTGAGGAAAACCTGACAGAATTCTTATCTGTTGTAGTAACTGGGAATTGAAGGCTCTGAAGAGTACAGTATTTTAGATATGACATGTTTTTTGCCTGTGAATGAAGTATCTTATCCATGGTGCCCGGACAGTTTATTGTGGCAAGGTTTTCAGACCCTTTGATCCCAATTGCTGACCTCCACCTTTAAACAGAGGTCAGATTTTGACTCTGCAGGAAGAGCCTAACAACCTTGAGAGCTTTATACCAAGTCCGGGTTCTGGGGTTTTCCAGGTTTCTTGGCATGGAAATGTTGAATTGGACAGTTGTAACAATTTCACATGGCTAGCAGCAGCAGTCAACCTGACAAGAATGTTAATTCCACTGTAGCAGCTGCTGGAGATCGATGACGTGTGACCATAGGAAGCCTCACTGGGCAGATTGTCCTTTGGCCAAAGATTCTAAGATGTCTCGACTCCTGAGCCAACTCATTCCCCAGCCTCTTGATCCCCTCAAGAATGTGATTTTTGCCTAGCAGCTGCAGGTCCCAGTACATTTATTTTACTTGATGGGAAGAGGGAGAGATAGGGGAAAATGTCTTTTTTTCTTCTTCACAATTTCTATTCATGGGAAATTTAGCAAATTTGGTTTCTGCATGATTAGATTCAAAACCAAATATAGAAATATCATTATGTAGTTTTATTACACAAAATAGAGTATCTGAATTTTGGCCAGTTGCTGTGCCAACTATTCCCATCTGCCCTGAAGCAGGCATGTAACAGAAGTAAGCTCTAAGGACAAAAGGAAGAAAGTGACTGGTGTTCAGAGTGAATTGATTGCTATGGAAAGTTTAAAAAAAAAAAACACAAAACTTTCAAAAACGAGATTGACACAGGTTCTTTTTGTCTTCTTTTTATTAAAAATAAAGATAAAAAGTCCTTGACTGAAAAGTTATCTCCAGAACAACAGCAAGAAAGCAGTATAGTTATTTCACACAGCCATCTGGTCATCCCAGGGCTCCAGCAGTTAGACCCTGTTAACCCTGATCCAGTTTTATTTTTTTTTATTTAACTTTCTGATGTCGGTGGAAAGTGCTTACACATGCAGTATCAAGCCATTTTGTATAAATCTGTACTAATACTCTTAAAACCGCACAGTACTCAGAATCCAGGATTAAGGCTTTAAACCAGATGAAATATATATTGGGATTCCCAACAAGTTTTCTTTCTTTTTATAATGCAAATGTGTTAATGCTCTGACCTCAAAACTGAAAGACCAAAGCCCAGACAGCTATCAAGGATCTGGCAAAGCACTGTTCATCCAGCACAGGAACTCAGAAACACATGACTCCCCCATCCTAAATAACAACAAAGAGACATATCAAAGAATTCTATTTCAAGAACATTATTTTGTTTCTAGTCTAACCACAATTTGAGATAACAGTATTGCAATAATTTCAGCTTTCTGCCTGTTAAAAAAGTTATTCCATAAAGTACAGTATTTTTGAAATCTGTAGCTTCTTGAAAGAAAATACATTAATAATTTAATACAAAATACTGAAAAATGTTGAGGCATTTTTCTGGCCTGCAAGCTGCTTATAATAAATAAATAATAAATAGTAACAACAACAAATAGTTAAACAGTATCTTCTACTTTTGTGATTTTTGAGCATGTATCTTGTGTCTATCACAAATATATAACTCTTAATATTTCTTTCATTAAGATAACAATCTTAATTAAAAAAAAAAAAATCATGTGATGTACTTGAAACCAGAACTAGAGTGCTACTCACGGTTCTATGCTCAGGCCAGTAAAACATAGCTTATTGTATATTAGACATTCCAGATGCTTAGAAGCAAATTTTTTTAATCTTTCTTTCATGTTTTCTATTTTCAACACCAAAAAAAAAAAGATACTATATATGTTCCTAAGTGAAATAAATACCATACGCTTGTGTATGTACAGGAAAATAAAGATAATATAGAAGTTGTGAAAGGTGCCCTAATTTGGTGACTCTTTGCTTTTTAAGCAAAAATAGGATGTAAGTTATTTATCAGCAGTACAGTGCCATGGTACAAACATTCAGTCTCACCCTATTTTCCCTTTTGAAGGTTTCTTAAATGTTTGATCATCAGAAAGCATAGCAAGCCTGTAGAAAATGGTGTCTTTGGTCTATTCATGCAGCCTCTTCTCATTGTGGTTAATTTGTTATACTCTACCTGGAGGCTGGTAATAAGCAGAGTACTGCACAGTCCTATCCTCCAATTTGTCCTGATTAACATCTTTATCAGTGGCCTGCAGAGGATGAAAAAATATGTTCTCAGAGAGTTTGCAGATGTCACCAAATTGTGGAGGAACAATCAACGTGCTCGAGGACAGGGCTGCTGTACAGAGGGACTAGGCACAGACTGGAGGAATGGCCCAACTTTATGAAAATCAACAAGGACGAATAAAAAGTTCTGAACCTAGGAAGGAAGAACTCATTGCAGGCTGGGGATTTACTGTCTGGGGAGCAGCTCTGCTGAAAAGGACATGGAGCATCCAGTGGACCACGAGCTCACTGTGAGCCATCATTGTGCTTTGGCAGCAAGATGGTCAACATGAACGTAGGCTCTATGAACAAGAGCATGGCCAGGAGGCCAAGATTGCTCCCCTCTACTTGTAACTTATTAGACCACATGTACAATACTGTGGCCACTTTGCCCCTGCCATCTCCCCCCACCCCTGTCAAGGACAAGGAAAACATCAGCCAGCTAGAGTCAGTTCAGCTTCTTCATCAAGAAGGCAGAGCCAGGCTCTTCACAACGGTGCGGGGTGGGAAGACAAGAAACAATTGTCATACACTGAGTAAAAGACATAAGTTGAACATGACATACTGGTTGTAAGGAGAAACCTTTTTACTATGAGGACCATCAAGCAGTGCGACAGTTTCCCAGAGACACTGTGCAGTTTCCATCCTTGGAGGTTTTCAAGACCCAACTGGTTAAAGACTTGAGCAACCTGGTCTGATCTCATAGCTGAACTATAAATTGCCTGAAGTACCTTCCAACCTGCAATGTTCTATGATTCCATGATATTCTATTATATTTTATACATTTTTTAAAAGCTACTTGCCAGTCAGACTAATGGTCCGCTTTGTCCAGTATCCTCTTTCTGTTAAGAATCAATGGTGGCCGCCTACACGGAAGTGTAAGGACATGACCAGTGTAGTAGTATGGCAGTTCCAAGCAGGAATTCATGATCACACTTTGTACTGGAACTCTCTCTTGGTTAACACCACACCTGTCTCATTCAACCTACCTAAAACTTTTCCCGATACTTCTGCAGTATCAAATGGTTAAGGAAGGCCTCAAGTTAAAGACAGGACAGAATATGAGGGCAGAACAATACTACATTTGCCTAGTTTCTTATTCTTTCCCTGTGTATCCACCACAAATCATTTACAGGTGAAGAGGTACTGGGCTAAATGGACACACAGTCTGACCTTCTATGGACATTCATACAGAGAGCATTTGGCTTTGCAGGTAGTTATCAGCTTTCATATTTATAAAAATTTCAGATTTGCAATTTCACCAAAGCAGTTCAAAAGTTAATTGAGACAATGTCTGAAAATCACGAGCACGTGCATTCATCCCTTAAGTGGGAAAAAAGTGATTTTCTTAAAGCAACAATGGGATTCAAAGTTTTATGCCAACTAAGTGCAAAAACCAGGAAATAATGAATTAATAGTTATAAAATTGATAGCCAGGCTTTGCCATTCAGACAGATGCACATCTATAAAGATCCAGCCAATTTTTTCTTGTAATCTTGCCAGGGAAGGGAAAAAAAATACATTACCAGAATTTAACATGCTATATGATTTTGAGAATAACCCTTCAAACTGTCAGTCTTGTTGCCAAAACTACTGTGCAATGGTATTAAGCAACAGGAGCATGGACTCTTTTCAAGCCCAGGTGCTGAGCAATTTGAAATGCATGAGTTCCTTGTTGTGAAACAATCATTCCCTCTGAGGCTCTTTGTGTCCTCATCACTCCATGAACTGTGCTCATGGTGAATGTGCATTTACTTGCTTTGTAGCTAGCGTTCACATGCAAATTTCTGAGCAGAGAGAACTATTTCTTCCTTTCTTTACAGGATGCTGTTCTTGTAAGAAATAGAGCACCGAAAACCAAAGCTGAACTAGAGGGTTCAGCACTTACAGCAACAGTAGTAAAGTAAAGTTGGAGAGCAGATAACGTCTGATCCATGCACAGCCGCTATAGTAATATCAGGTAACAGAAGAAAAAATCCTTCATATTCAAAGAGAAAGTAAGAACACTGACAGCCAAATAGAGCTTAGGAATTTATAATAATTTATGACTCATGTGAATAGGGTTCTCCAACACCCAAAAATTTTAGCTCTTGCAGGATTTTTAAGGGAAGGACCATATGAGTTGAACTTGCACCTAGCATTGTACTAACTCAAACCCATTTCCTGGTTCCCGGTAAATCCTCAGTCAGTCTCTTTCTGAGGCTCTTCAGAAATGTCTTCAAAGGACTTCTCTATCGCCTTTGACTAAGCAAAGAAATTTAAGGTGAGCTTGGTCTCTAAATACTTTAAAAAGTCTGGTCACAGGTATATTCTTAGAAATAGAGATATCATCATGCAGGGTAAAAAGAATTTTGTACTACACTGAGACTTCTATTTGGAAGTCCGGGGGGGAGTTACTCATCCCATTAGGGATGTTCTCAAGGTGTATTGTGTTTCAGAGGCACCATAAAACTACAGTCACTGATACTGTTCTGTATAGTATTTGGTACAACTACTGAATTTTATAAGCTACTGTTTGTATTTTTAACAGTCTATGTAAAACCTTTTCCAAAGGTATCATTGCTTTACAAATATTTTTTTCTGTTTTGTTCATTTTTTACAATTTCTTCACTAAGAGAACTATTTTATATGCTTTAACTATTAACATTTGATCACACTTCTGTGTTAGTGAACTACACCAGAGAACTCTGAAAGAGGAGCCATGTGCTGGTGTAATATATTGTTACAGAGGATTTTATCTTCTTTGCAGTATCTCAGTTCCTCAGAACCCTTGTTTTACTTGAAGAAGTCCTAGCTCTGAAAGATTAAGTATTGCTAAAAAAATCTGGTTTTGCTGTCAAAGGGTGGACTGGTAATTGGTGGGTCAATTAGACTAGATCAGTCATAATACCCGTGTGATAAATCTAGTATGAAAAAAAAAGCCTGTGGAAAGAAGAATCCAAATTTTTCTTTTTCTTTTTTCTTTTTCATTTTCTTTTTCTTTTTCTTTTTTCTTTTTCTTTTGTCATAATATCCGTGTGATAAATCTAGTATGAAAAAAATGCCTGTGGAAAGGAGAATCCAAATTTTTCTTTTTCTTTTTTCTTTTTCATTTTCTTTTTCTTTTTCTTTTTTCTTTTTCTTTTTCTTTTTAGTTTTCTTTCCTTTTTTGTTTTTATTTTTTGTTTTCTTTTTCTTTTTTTGTTTTCTTTGTTCTTTTTTCTTTTTTCTCTTTCGCCTTCTCTTTCTCTTTCTCATTTGTCTTTTTTCTTTTTTCTTTTTCCTTTTTTCTTTTTCCTTTTTTCTTTTTCTAAGTGATTTCCCAGGTCTGAGGTCTGCAAGTATTTCCAATCATAGGTTCAGCACACTGTACTATGTAGGCAGAGCCTTCTGTGCCCCTGAAAGAAGCAGAACATTTACTATAAAATATAAGGAGAAACTGCACCTACATACTATCTTCACTGCATACCCATAAGAAAAAATGATCAGATATAAGTATTTGTGTAGTGTCAGAAGACAGAGAATGAAATTGTGAAAGGGATTACCATGCCTGTAGCTTGAAACATTCCAGATACAAATGTAAACTATTAATCATAATAGAAAGGAAGACATAAAAAGCAAGTTGTTAGTGAGATACAGACAAAAGACTAAATAAAGACTTTCAGGCCGAATGTTCCTTCCAGGCAGTATAGTGGAAACTATAAAATACCAAACATAATATGACAAAAAATATCTTTTGCTACAAAAGCCAAAATCAAATCTTGAAAATGTAGAAATGGATCAAGAATAGTTTAAACATTATAAAACTAAAATAAAAATTACCCTTTCAATATAGATTGAAAAAAACGTGTTCTTAGTGCTTCCAGTTACTACTCTGTGTTTTGTGATTAACTTCATTTGGATCTGTAGGTGTTCATCAACTCTGAAGTCAAAGCACAAGTGTTTCAGCTTTGGCACATCAAGATGGAGGCGTATAAAATTACTGTGCATCATTTTCTCCACCTGTAAAATATGGGCTATAACCTTTTTTCGACACACAAGAGGTTTTGTGGCAGTTAAATCATTATTGGTTTTAATAATATCTATACTATCTGGAAATTTCTACTCCTATCTCAAGCTACTTAGTGAACATTGTTTTATAATTGAGTCATCCTTTCACTCAAAGTGTCATTTTACCATTTCATTCATCTGTGGTTTTCCTATTGACATTTCCATTGTCATGAATATGTTCTTTTATAATAGGGACTGGTTTCTGTGTTATCTGTTTGACTAACTAGATATTTACAGAGGCAATAAAAAATATTAAAATATTAAGAATTAATAACTATAACAATACATGAAAATTAGTATCAATGACAGCTATACGCGGTTGCTAAATTAAGCATTTGGGTTAGAATTAGTCTACAGTATCTATGTTGTTCTTAGGAAATATCAATGGTTAGAGTAATATGCCTTTGGTACAAATAAACATGATCCCTCTCTTTTTGACACTCATTACTTAAAAACTTCTATACAGAGCTTTGTGTCATCAGTTTTTATACTCATTACCCTAATAGATCCAAAAACCACAGACAATTCTAATCTTATCAATCAATCCTCCTAGCAGAGCTTAACCTCTTAAGTCTTGTAAATTTAGCTGTGCAGGAGTCAGATTTAGTTACATATGGATGCCATAGATTTAATTTATATCAGTCTGTCTGTAAACTATAAATGGATCATATATTGTCTTTACAGTGTCTGTTGAAGATTTCCTAGAAATAAAGTTACATAGATTTGGTGTTATCAAACCTAATAGAACAGTCCATTGGTGACCTTTCTGTAAGACCTTGGATTTGAAAGATTCAAACTTTGATTAATCCCATCTTAGCTTTCACATATAGCCACTAAAAATATCAATGACAGTCACTTTAGTTGTGTTGTCACATGAAACTAAGAGCAAGCAAGAGGATGCAAAGAGGGGGCATCTACATTTCTGTGTAACTATAATGTCCCTGTCACTGCGTAATTTATTTTTAAGCATCTAAAGAATTTAATATCACTATGCAAGTCCTTACACAGGAGAAAAAAGTGTGTCTCTATGTGTGTGTTTGCGCATGTTCATGTATGCATGTAACTGAATAGGGCACATTCTTGGTGCTTTGGAGCCTACTCAAAGACCATTTTTCCAGAGATTTTTAGACATTACAAAACTGGGATGAGAATTCTTGTGAATATTGCTCACCAGTCCTTCCCTGGAAGAAGGAAAAGAAACTAAAATCAGGGTCCTAAGTTAATAATAGGAGCACATATTGTAGGCTGTTGACACATTTCTTAGAGGCTAGTGAGGTGCTCAAAATGGTTCACCTCTTTCTTTGTAAGTTGTTGTTTCAGAGTCTACTTTGAGCATGATAAGAAAATATCAAGTTGGCCACCAGGAAAGATTCCATTCTTTCCCTGTGTGGTAAGTCCTGACAAAGAAATGGGACATATTATCAGATGTAGCCATATTTCCAACATCTCTGTTACATCCAGAAGGATCTGAGAGAACTGTCTTTCATAAACAATGATTCTACTAATGACAGTTCACACATAGGGTACAGGATATTTCAATCTCATAATATTTCATGTTTAAAGATAAGAACAGAAATTTAAAAAAAAATCCTTCTTGAAAAAGCTTAAGGTTTCTAAGTTTAATTTTAATTCAGTGACGGAAAAATATTAAGACTTCTAAACAATGTGCTAGAGACCTATCTTCTGAGATAGAGAGACCAATGTATCCAAGCTCTTGCCACTAGCTTTATGTTTAAACACTGCAGTGAGAAACAGAAGGATATATGAGTATAAGGATGTGTATCTTCAGTGTGTCTTTCATATTTCAGGTAAAAGTTCAAACCTCAGGACCATAAAATCCAGCTTTTTGATACATTGTCTCTGACTTGCTTCTGCAGTTCAGAGGCTAAAATATACACTCATGGTCTGAGAGATTCATAATCATTGCATATTTTACTTGATTTTTGAAAGAAATTAAAGACCAGAAGCTACTCTTACAATTCCTTTTCAATTCTAAACAATGATTCCTCAAGTCTGAACTTCTCTTGAGTTTCACTATTTTTTTCATGTGAAAATGAAATAGTTTTTCCTCGTAATGAAATCTTATATAGACTGATGAACTTTACTGGGAAAAAGAACGCAAAGTGCTGTCAAGTAATTCACAGCTTCCTCTCCCAATGAGTATCTGTGTGCAACTTTGAGGCAAATCATAGAAGATTGGGCATTACGTATGCCATCAGCCTTCTTGAGGTCATTTAGGGTCTATGTTTACTTTTTCATTATATTTAGGTTCTGGAGTTTCAGTACATTCACAATGTATGAATCAAAGCACGATCTGAGTGAAAGCAAACTAGGTATGATTCATTGACAAAATACTCGCTGAGGTAAGAAACTCCTTGCCTGAAGCTGTGTTGGCATACATGTATCTCTGAGAACTTTATGGTCACCTTTAGCTCATTGGCTCCAGAGGTCTTATTGCTACCCTTGACAGCCTTGGATTTTCAGATAAGAGATAAGGTTCATAATGCTTCTTATCATTTTAAGAGACCAAGATTTTGCAGCAGCTCCTCAGGCTACAAGGCTGAAAATTTCAACATGAACAGCTACAGATTTCCTCAGTGCAAAGAACAGACATGTTCAAATAATATTAGTGCGTAAACCTCTGCACTGTCTCCATGTCACCTACTATGTGCAGATCAGCTTACTCCTGAATATCTTTAAAGCCTCAAGCAAGTCAGAATTATAACAGACCTATGCAATAAGATTAGAAAGTGACTTAAAACGTTTTCAGGTAGAACAAGACAAAAAGTAGCAGGTTCTTTGGATCATTTATGCTACCATTAGTACTCAAACTAGCTTTTAACTGATTTGGGAGCTGTAACAGGTAAACATATCAGCAGAGAGCTCAGCCTCAGGGAATGAATCCTGCTTGTCAATTATAGGAGTTTCCAGGTGATGCCTTTACATTTCACCCACCAGAGTTTGGCTGATAAACTCTGATCAACCTCTGTTTCACTTCAGTGTGCTGTATACAGCATTTATGTGGTTAGGCTTTTGGTCAGTCTTTTTGTTTGATGTTTTCGTTGAATTTACTGAAGATTTATTTGTTTTATGGGGAAAGATTACTATACTGAGTAAATAGGGGGACTTAACACTTGGGCAGCTATTACTGATCTTCAGTATGTTCATTTCGTCACTTAGAAATAGTTACTGGTGTTTTATACACCTCCATAACAAAAACACCTCTAACTGACGTTTCTGAAGAAGTTTCCATATAAATGCTAGAAAGTAAATTAAATATAGTAGATATAGCTTATAGCAAAATATGTTATTAAAATATCATATTGTTACATGCAATATACTATAGATAATATATTATTATAAGTCATAATTTATTAGATATAAAAATATGAAAGGAGATAGAAAAAAGGGAAAAAGAAAAGAAAAAAGAGAAAAGAGAAAAGGGAAAAAAAGGAGAAGAAAAAAGGAAAATATGCATAATTTTATTTTTTAAAATCTGTTTTATATTTCTATTGGATTTACATGACAATATTTTGGTAGCAGGTTCCCCCGTGTCAGACAGAGCCAGTTTCACCGTGCTCTAAGATGGACCTGAATCTGGCTAAAACTGAGCCAGTTAGCGATGTTGGTAACAATTCTGTGATGACATATTTAAGAAAGCATGAAAAACACTGTGCAACAGCAGCTGGGAGATGTGTGAGGCAATGTGAGAGAAACACATAGGCACACAACAATGTCAGTGAAGGAGGTAGAAGAGGTGCTCCAGGTGCCAGAGCAGAGATTCCCCTGCAGCTTGTGAAGAAGGTCGTGGTTACTAAGGTTGTCCTTCTGCAGTCCATGAAGGACTATGTCAGAGCAGATATCCACACTGCAATCCATGGAGGACCCTATGCCAGAGCAGGTGGATATGCCCTGAAGGAAGCTGCAGCCCATGAAGAGGCTATGCTGGAGCAGGCTCCGGGCAGGAACTGTGACCCATGGGGGACCCACACTGGAGCTGTCCATTCCTGAAGGACTGCATCCTGTAGAAAGGACCCATGCCAGAGCAGTTCTTGAAGAATTGCAGCCTGTGGGAAGAACCGAGGAGAGGAGAGGAGAGGAGAGGAGAGGAGAGGAGAGAAACTATTTCACTTGGAAGTGATCTATCACAATCATCTAGTCCAACTGCTTGACCAATTCAGGGCTGACCAAGTTCAAGCATGTTACTAAGGGTACTGTCCAAATGCCTCTTAAACAGTGACAAGCTTGGGGCATCAAACACTTTTCTAAGGAAGCTTGTTCCAGTGTTTGACTACTGTCTCAGTAAAGAAATGCTTCCTAATGCCCAATCTACATATCCCTGGTGCAGTTTTGAGCCATTCCCACACGTCCTATCACTGGATACCAGGCAGAAGAGATCAACACCTCCCTCTCCATTTCCCCTCCTCAGGAAGCTGTAGAGAGCAGTGAGGTTGCCCTCAGCCTCTTTTTTGCCAAACTAGACAAAGTCCTTAGTCCTTCCAGTCCTTTCACCAGCTTTCTTGCCTTCCTCTGGATGCATTGAAGGACTTTAACATCCTTGTTAAATTGTGGGGCCCAGAACTGCACAAAGTACTCAAGTTGAGGCCACACCAATGTTCAATACAGTGGGATAATTTGACCATCTGGTTATACTGTGTTTGATGCACCCCAGGATGCAGTTTGTTGTCTTGGCTGCCAGTGCACACTGCTGACTCATATTGAGCCTGATTTCGACCAACACCCCCAGATCCCTTTCTGCAGGGCTCTCCAGCCACTCCTCTTCCCATTTATACCTGTGTCCAGTGTCACTCCATTGTAGGTGCACTATCCAGCATTTGGACTTGTTAAATTTCATCTCATTAATCATAGCCCAATGCTCCAATCTATCTAGATCCCTCTGCATGGCCTCTTGTCCCTAAAGAGAGTCAACAGCACCTCCCAATTTGGTATGATCAGCAAACTTGTGAACTGTGCATTCAGTTGGTGCATCCAGATTTGTTGATAAATATATTGAACAAGACTGGTCCTAGAATTGAACCCTGAGGAACACCACAGGTAACAACCAGCTGGATGTAGCCCCATTGATGGAGAGGGAGTGATGAAGTGGTTTTGTGGGCACCTGGTGACCAGTCAGGATCAACCCATTACAATATTCTATAAAAAAAGAGGAAAAAAGGAATTTTCTGATGATCTAGAACATACTCCAGTACATCTCGGCAGGGGGGTGGTTAAACATTCCTCACAACCCTCTAGCAAAGTTAATATATCAGTGACAACTGTATGGTTTCTTGAACTTCTTGTTGAGTATTTTGGTACTCATGTCAGAAAGTGGTAGTTATTCTGCAATGCAACCTGTTTAGTATGAAAGGTCTTTTCTGTCATGCTAAATTAATAGCTTTTATATCTAGATTAGCTGAAATTCTGAAAATAGTTTCTGTATTTTCTACATAAGGACTAAGATGTATTTCCAGTGGCATGTATTTGCTAGGAAGTTAAGCTAAATTCTTCAGTGAATCATTTGTCCTACTCATTTTAGGTACCTAGTTTATTAAAGTTCCTCCAAATTGTTCTCTGGAGGTACTTGTCTCTGTCCATTTCATAGAGAGAAAATTTAGACAAGAGTTTCAGATTAGAGGCGTAGCTCTCAGATAGGATGATGAGCCATCTATAACCTTTTTTTTACAATATGATAGAGAAGCATGAGACCATTAAGTGCAAGAGCTTTAAGATTTTGCTTTGTGTTTTTGCACTTTGACATTAGGAAAAATGAAAGACAGCACAAAAAAATACTTTCTTGAAGGTTTTTGAAGCCTGTGAAAGTGAAGTTAGTTCAAGCTTTAAGGGAAAATTTGAATACAGCATCTGTCCCTTGTGTACGTTAATGATTTTGACACTTGTAAATAAAATGAACAGTGCAGTGGAGAATAATTGCTTATTTCCAAAAACTTCATAAAGATTTTTATTATGTATAGTTACCCTATGTGCTTGGATGAGTGCTTTAAAGTCTCCCTCAGTAGGTATTGATACAGTAGACCATAACAGCACTAAAAAAACCCATTATAATCTATTATGTCAATGAGCTGTGCATGAAGAATTTCCTTAGTAGTATTTATTGGCACAGTACACCATGACAACCATAGAATGTACGATTATGCTTTTGATGGAGGAATCATAACAGTTACATTAAGATCTCATGGAAATTAAGTAGCAGTGTCCCATGCACTTCAAGCAAAATCATAATAGCTACTATGATCACCACTGATGAAAAGGAGAATAATTGTCACTGTAATCAAATCAGGTCTTTTAGTATGAGTTTGTCTTTATTCTCTTTAATTTTTTTTTTCCTTAATGTTAAAAATTATGGAAAGATCCTTGTTAAAATGTGCAACGAGTTTTCGTTTAAAACTCTAAAAGCCATGAGACTCAGATTGGCTTTTTTTTCCATATTTAACTCATTTCATTGCACTTTGAAGTATTACAGGGGTCTAAAAGGACTGTGTGATCTTATTGACTATGTATGCCATAATCCTTCCTAAATACAAAAGCTGTGTAAAAATAATCTGACAAAACCAGGAACTACAGAGTTAAGTCTTCTTATTCCATCCTTAATACAATCCACATGTCTGGGGATTGCATTTGGTGTTCTTTGGCAGATTGGCCAGTAAAACACTGAGCTGATTCAGCATGAGACACTGTTATGACTCTCCTTTTCCCCCTTTTGTGGGGAGGTGGAGGATTGTGCACACAGTTTTCACCAAGGTATTGCTAATTAGGAAAGTGTAAACTCACTACAGGTTGTCAACACAAACTCCTTCAATACAATCTGGTTTTAAAAGAACTGTTGAAGTCTCAGTGTTCAGTCTCTCCACAGATGCCTTATGTAGAGTTCCTAATTTCTTAGTTTTACTCAGGGTTCCCCCTGAAGCTTTCTGAAATCTATACTACTGTAGGATAAAGTCAACAAACTTAAAATGGTTATGCGGTTCTTCCTCATAGCCAGAGGAAGAGCCGTTATAGATGCTGTTCTTTATAACAACTCTTACAGAAGACTGCTGTAAAGGATTGATTTCACAAGTTTCTGTCAATATGGAATTATATTCCATGAGATTGAAGTTAGGAAAATGAATCACCTCACAGCCTGAAGTTCTTCAATATACAGAAAGAGCACATAAAAAATCTTGTCATGTTGGAGTAAACACCAGTGATTTTGTCAAAGTGAATGTTTCTTTTCAGAGAATGGAAAAAAGCCCACAATAAATACTAATTGATATTTTCACAGAATCATATAAGATTTCATGTGAAATAGTGAAGTAGAATTATTCTTCACCTTTTGTTTGTTTGTTTTTTGGTTTGGGGGGTTGGTTTTGTTGTTGATTTTTTTCATGGCCAGCTTATAATTTTTTTTCCATCTCAAAGGAAAGGATATTTCACAGTACATTCTAGTTTTCCTTTGCCTTCTGCTATTTAAGGTCATTTACACATCTGCAAAACAGGTGAAAAATACTTTCATAGTTTGGTTCGTTATAATCTGTGAGCAGTCTGTGCACAATTAAACAAATTCTAAGACAGCGAATAATCAAGGTGAAAAGATATTTTAAAAAATAGCAACTCACTAGCTTTTCAAAATGATAAATTATACATCAGAAAACCTGAAAAGGATGAAGTGGAGAAGTTGTGTGTACAAAATACTTTGCAAAATTCACTTCTCCATTCATGTTACTAAAGTTAGTCTGTGAATAAGTTTAGTCCCCACGTTGATACAACAAGTGACATTTTCCTTTGATACAACAAAAGGTCTCTGTATGGAAGCTTCTGTTTATTAACTAGAAGGCAGTGCCTTGTTAATATAGTTATCCAGTTTTCCAGTCAGAAGTTGACAGCTCCCTGTAACCAGACTTGCAGAAGTTCAGTCTCATTTAACAGTGGCATGTAGAAAAGAAGCAGTGGAACAGAAGAACCTTTTTGTAATATGGTCCTTTTATAAAATAGTTTTTTCCAGAAGTAGTCCAAAATTAATTGTTATCAATTTCATAAAAGAAATAGTTTTCTCAATTAACATCTGTTTTGATAACAAAACTTCTAAGCCAAAATGAATACAAACTTTTTATTCAATTCTTTTTGAGTAAAATCAAACAATATATTTTATAGTGCTAGCCAAAATAGTATCCAGCATTTGAAAAGGTTAAATACAACCCAAAAACTAAAATAAAAAGAAAGTAGTTCTTTCAGTGGTGGTCTCCCCTCCATCTTCTTAATTATAGGCCCTAAATAGACTTTTCAAAGGCTGACAATAATCCTATGTAGCCCCTTTTGTAGAATATTAAATAGTATCAAAATATTATGTTAAAGTATGAAAAAGATAAAAGTAGCAATCATCGTTTAATCTCCCCAGTTACAGAGCTTCTACTTGCTTATTTCCACATGCTGCACTTATTGCCCACCACACTGCTGTTTCTTACACTGTCACAGTAAAAATAAATACCAAATGTATGCAGTTGGCATATATACATGGTTTTGAAAGACTTACAGCTTTCATGTTGTTCACAAAAGATGTAAGGCAGAAAATGATTCTGCAATGTTTGTGACTCCTTAAAGAGTCCTTGAAGAAAACGTAATGCAAATTTTATTATATTTTTATGTCACATACTGTGCCCATAGTAAGTGAACAAATTATTGATTTTCAATAGGGAGATTATTTAAAACACTTATTTATGCTTTCTGCTTAAGTATTAAGCATAAGCATCGAGAGCACACATTTAAAAAATGTAACTTGTTATGTCAGTGGAGTAACTGCTGAATTTGCAGTACTGTGACACTGGCATTTGATATCAGTGCCCTGATCCTTATACTTAAAACAATTGAAATATTTATAAGATTTCTAAGTAAAAATTTACAGTAATGCAGTTTAAAATTACTATATTTTCATGTCGTTAAGTAAATATCTCACATTCAGTTGTTCTGCCTTGTTGAAGACAATCATGGATCATTGTTTCAAATATTGCACTAATTTTCTTGACTTGGTTTGTGGTGACAGATGCATTCCTATGGAAAATGGAATGTTACTCTCCCATGTTAGCCAAAAGAGGGTGGTTCATGCATACAGCAGAATTAACTGTCTCAATTATTTTGCTTCAGCTGTGGGACTCACTACTGCAAGATCTAAAATCACATTACCTTCAGAAATGCCAACAACTTGTTCTGCAAAAGAAAAAAAAAAATAAAACTCCTAGACATCAAGTTGAAAAAGACAATGAGATAGAAAATAAATCCATAGTTTCTAGGATGGGTAAGGTACTTAAAATGTTACTAATAACATACAATATCAATTACATATCACTCCACTGACATGAGCTTGTACTATGCATGTGGATTCAGAAACATTAATAATTCTGAAAATAGAAAAGAGACACCTAAGTTTTTCCATTCATCTGAATGCTAACAAATGGAGATTTACAATATATACTCAGATCACCTTACCTCTGTCCCCTGAAGTAGTAAATTAACTGTAAATAACGTAACAGTATTCACAAGAGTTAGATGGCAGAAGGTTTCACTGGAGTGCTTTGGAAGAGCTTTGATGGAGTCCCAGAACAGGGAAAAGATCTTTTACCTTCCTTCCATATTTCCATTTGAAGTCTTTGTCCTTGGAATGATATGCAGTTCAGTAAGGAAAGAATAGGGTTGGAAACTGTAGATCTTGCAATCTAGTGAATATAGTGAAGAGTAACAATTTTCAGAGAGGTGAATGTGGCTGTAGGCTTGGTGATGGGTAAGAGCATTATTCATGTGAAACTAAATGAACTGATTGTAAAAGCAGGCCTGAGCTTGCAAATATTATCAGCTATATCTTTTCATTAACTTTGTTAGCCAAATGTGTATTCTGCACAAGCACTAGTAACTATTGTTCAGTACTATAAAAGAGCAGAATGTACATACACTTCTTCAGGGCATGTTGGGACATAGCTTGAAGAAAGCAGAGAGAAAACTATGCCAGTTTTTTCCCCATTTTTAACATTTTTCAAAATAATTCTGGAATGTCCTGAGAGGTGACGAGATACTACAGGGCAGTTCAGCTCTTAACTTCAAAAATATGTATCCACTTAGTCATCCTGACATCTACCACTTAAGAATATATAAGACATACTGTCTGACTTCCAAGTGTTTCTCCAGAAGGTCATAAGTGTCCAGTATATCCTCTCAGATGGTACTTGTTATGTAGCCTGGGATTCTAAATCAAGAGTTTGAAGGCGTCATTCATTTAAAGAATAGGACGCTTTCTCTTGCTCAATGCAATTTTTGAAGTCAAGAGAATGAATCATTTAAACAGTCACAAGGGTGAGATTCAGAAATGCGTCTACTACCAACTGAGTATGGAAGACGGTGTCTTCTTAAGGTTATCTGTCATCTTCACTAGCCCATTCAGGATGTCTCAGATAACCCTAGTGCATCTCAGAAGAACTAAGTGTTTATGATTGGAAAAGCAAGTCCCGTTCTAGGTTTTCATCTACCACAGTGATGGCTTAGACAGCTAGTTCAGACATCTACATGTACATTTAAGTGGAACTGTCTTAATCTAGCCTGAATTCCACACAAAAAGTTTCCACAGAAAATCCTCTAGTTCATGTAGGATGGGAAAGAAGGAGAGGGATGTGTGAGGAGATTAAGTTCCTGTTAACACTAGACTAAGCAGGGCATGTATTTATCTCAGAACCTCTTTTCAGGCAGAAAAAAATGAGAGGAACAAAATGTTCCTTAATTCTTCCCTGAACATGAGAAACCTGACAGTTCTCAAGTTTTGGGAACTCAGGTATGTATAAATATTTTTTCTTCTCCTCACACTGTACCTCAAAAAAACTTAAAAGATTAGTTTGTTTGTCAAATGAAATAAATGTATTTTACTTTGTATCATTCAAGAAAGATGCAAAGAAAAGACAGACTGAACGTATATCTTTAAAAACCTAGAAGTCTTTAAATTAAGCCAGATGTGGATTACTGAATGGACACAAATCCTTGTGGAGGATACTAAATCAAGACAATTCAAGTCTGACTGGAAGCATCCCAGTACTGAAAACAGAACATAGGAAAACTGTTTCATCCATGTCTGTCTCTCCATAGTCAAGCCTGGTGAACCTGTTGTGTGGACTTAAACGGTAACCTCCCTCATCTTACAAGTCCTGCTTTCTGAGAGACAAGTATTCCAATTTATGTGAGGACAGAGTGCCTCAGAAAACACGCATGATCCCCTGGAGACATATGAAACAAGGAGGATGCAACAAACTCCCTAGATACCAATTTGCATGGAAGAGCAGAAGGAGGGACCTATTTCTCAAGACAGACAGGCCCCGAAATCCCAAAACACAGGAGATGATGAAGCTTACAGATGCCTTCCCCTTCGTCTTGCTACCTAGTCTTCCAGTCACTTTCACAGACTCACACTTGCCCTTCTTCTAGTCCCATACGTTCAGCTCTAAATCCTCTCGATGAAGAAAATTCTCATTACCTGGTCATGCACTCGTCTTGCTACCTAGTCTTCCAGTCACTTTCACAGACTCACACTTGCCCTTCTTCTAGTCCCATACGTTCAGCTCTAAATCCTCTCGATGAAGAAAATTCTCATTACCTGGTCATGCACTCTAAACAGAATCACAGAATAACAGAATCACAGAATGGTAGAGGTTGGAAGGGACATCTGAAGATCATCTGGTCCAACTCCCTGCCAAGGCAGGATCACCTAAGGCAGGTTGCACAGGAACACATCCAGTCAGGTGTTGAAGGTCTCCAGAGAAGGAGACTCCACAGCCTCTCTGGGCAGCCAGTTCCAGTGCTCCATCACCCTCACAGTAAAGAACTAACATTTTAACTATATTTACTGCTGACTCACAGTATACATTAGTTAAATAAATGTTGTGCTAAGTAAGCGAGTTGCACAACTATTGCAAAGCTAAGGACATTAATCAGAAGAATGTTTCAGCTGGTGTATAATGGTCACACACCAAGTGCTGTGTCTGCAAAATTAACTCAAGATAGAACTGTTCTGGATCAGCATTCCTTAGAAATTTTTCAACAAGAGGTTATAATGATGCATGAGTACCACAATCACCAATACGCAGAAGACACACCTGTCATATGAGTGATGACTGATCACTTTTACTTGTGATCTTTCCTGCAATTCAATATAAGTACATATTAATGTGCATCTAAATGTTACAGGGAATTGTCTGTTACAGAGAAGTCTATCTCTACTTCTAGCTAATAAAAAAGAAATGTGAGGCAAGGCAATCTTCCGTTCCATTCACTCTGCAACAAGTGGGGTCTGTTTTATTTTTAGTGACACCCTCTCCCCACCAAACAATAATTTGTGTGGATAAAAGTATTTTGAAACTATATCGTGTGTCTCCCAAATTAGTTTTACACTCAATAAAATGTTGAAGTATAATATCACACAATAGAGTTCCTCACTCCCCAGTTTTCTTTTTGTCCTGTTTCTATGAAGGACAGATTCAAATTAACACAGGTGAAGGTCATGAGTCACTTATTTCATGTAGTAGTATCTGTCAGGAGAGAGAACTTCGGATAATTCAGTCTATGTGTGTGCAAGATAATCTGTGTAGTTCATGACCATTGAGATTGCACTTATGTTGAGAGCTGATTTTTTTCTTTTTCTTTTTTTTTAAAGATACAGATGTCAATATTGTTTCCTATTAATTCTGTTAGGTCATGTGGTAAGGAATTGATAACTGAGACTCTCCAAAAGCTTGCTTTGAACCTTTACGTGATCAATGTAAAAATGTTTGTAGAATATTTCAGCTTTGTATCTTACAACTGCATTGTTCAAATGTCACATAACTGTAAATGTTAAGGCTACTTCTAAGCTCTACCTGTTGGAATATGCCATTGTGTGATTTACCTGGTCTCTTTACTGCTCTCATAAATCCAAATTGTTCATCCTCAGACTTCCATTTCACTAAAACCTGCACCTACATTCTTTTTCCAACAAATGACACCAAGTGTGGCTGCATTTAGAAAAATTAGTATATGAAGGGTATAAAAATCCAGACCCTACAGGCTTTTGTTAGTTGTCATTCATTGTTTTAAATGACTTAATTTCAATATGGTATCATCTTTATTAATAGGAAGTAATGGTTTATTAAAATATATAAAAATAAAGGGAGGATACAAGTTTTTTGGTAGAATAGGGATAGCAACTTTATTCTATTTTGTTCCCATTGAAAAATCCTGATTTGTTCCCGGGCTGAGGGTTTTTTCTAGTTATTACTAATGAAATGGAAGGAAGAAGGGAAGTTTTCATCTACATTTCTAAGCAGATTTTTTTGTCAGTAGGTAAACAAAAAACAAAACCAAAATCGAAAGTATCTTTTGCACCGCTCTACAACAGTTGCTAGTTTACAATCTGTAATGAAGAAGGCATAATGGAATTTTCCTGAACTTAATAGAATTTTTCCTAATATTGAATTAGCATTTGTATTTCATGTTTTAAGAAAAAATTTTTGTTCTTTGTTGAGTGTTCAATGTCATCTTTACTTTTGTCAGAAAATATATTAAATAGTTCAAAGGAGCTTTATGCAGAAGTGTTTGCTCCTTTATTCTGTTCCAGAATGTGGGGAATACAGAGACCCTCCTTCCTTTGCAATAGCAAGTGTAATATCTTTGACAAGAATGTAAGAAAGATAGTTGTGAGCAAAGACAAAATGCAAAAAATATGACTAAGGGCCCAGTCAAGGAATAACTAGCACAAGTGTGAGCCATTATTACCATGTCAAGGTTTGCTGAAGTAATTTCAAACTCCAAAATATTTATTTAGGGATTGATTTGGAAAAATCTGAAAAATAAAATAAAATTGGGCTATTTGCTACTACTTTGCTGATAATATGATACACTAAACAGCTCTTTCCAGCATTCATCAGAGATGGGTTCAAGCTGCTTATCAGTAGAAATTACAAAAGGAATGTTTTTCCTAATTGGGCAAGACACTAATTTCTCATAATGTACAAATAGCAAAATCTTTATGAAACCATTGTTGCTTCTGTTTGTTCTCATTTGATACAACATGACAAGACTTAAGCACAAAAATCTATGGGGCTCGGGCACATAAGCTGCTAGATTCACAAAGTGTAGGACTTTAGGTACCCTATAAGGTACAGATTATTCATAATTTACAAACCTCTTATCAGCTACCACTTAATTTTGGAGGTGTCTAAACTGTCTAGATAATTTTTTGTCAGTAAGAACTTCTATTGCCAGGCTTCTAATGTCATGAAAAACATTGAGTGCTCAAGACCACAGTGGGACTGACACAGTCCAGAGAAGCTTGCTAAGCTGATTGAATGGATATGGTCTGAAAATTCACGTTGGACCAAGAATAGTACTAGTTCCACATCCAGTGATCCAGCATTTAAAGATGCTTAGAACATTTCTCAACTGCATTGTTTAAGGTTATGATTTCAGCACAGCTTCCCTGAAATCCTCAGTTAATGAAGGTATCAGCCTCTTAAGTCAATTTTATATCTTTCTAGCCAAATGAGAGATTTAATCATGGGACACTCATATCACAAATGAATGCTCAACGTCACTCTTTCTTGAGAGCTTTTCTGTGAAGCTTAATAGGGCAGGCAGTCTTTTCTTTCAGTGTATTAATCACAGCAGGCTCTGTTGGAAGAAAAATAATTAGCATGAAACTTGCCTCAGAACTGCAGTATGAACTTCATCTCAGAATGACTCAGTAATATCAGGACTTAGCTAGTTGATTCTCCACAGCTTTAGCACAAACTTGAGCCTGCAGTGAATGTTATCACTAGAAAGCTGGACAATAAAACATTTCAGCTTGCCTACAGTT